>NC_091471.1:11575845-11875845 GCF_036971445.1 Narcine bancroftii
CAGAATTGATCATTTATGAATTTTCACCAAGCTCTGGTGCTTAAAGGTAAATAGTTACTGCTCAGGAAGGTTCTTGTTGGTTTTAGAGAGATTAATGTAAGATATAGTATGGTTCGTTATAAGTACATTAATTGGTCATTGGCCACACACAAACTTATTTCCTCCAATCAGCCACTTCAGTGCCTTGCCAAAGAAACTTGCCCCATCATTGCTTTTCCAGATGATAACCTCTTTCCTCCATGTCACCACAGAGTTCCTCTTGTTTCCCTTGTTTCAGGAGAAACACTCTAACCAGCCATTTCCTCTTGTAAGGATGACAAGGGGTTTGAACAGGCTGAACTCAGAACTCACAACCCATCTTCAAAATGGGGTTTTCAACTAGCCTGCCAGCTTGCCATGTTGCAGCCTCAAAATCTACCGTAAAACAGACTCCTCTCTCCCTCTAAGAGAAATTCTGTTTATTCTTTCCTTTCTCTCTGCATATATAAAACAATTTCTTCCAAGGCGCCAAACCCAATCCTTTTAAGATCTTTATTAGCAATTGAGCCCAGACTTTTCCATTTGCACCTGCTTTTGAAATTCCCTCCAAAGCAGTTCCATTGTCTTTTGCAAAGCCAACCGAAGCCTGAGTGTCTGGCTTCAGCAAAGCTCTTGCATTTTAATCGAGATGTGAAGTGTAAGTATCTGTTTGCGAAGTGACCTACACTAAAACCCCCCACAATCTATCTCTTTTAAAGACATATTTATATATACAATAATATATAATATAACCCGTAACAGATTGGAGAGAGTTGTGCAAGAATAATCTGACTAAGATATCGGTTAGTTCAATATAACATTTTACATCAGTTATATTTGACTCCGCAAAAAATAAATAGATTAAATCCTGCCATATCAGATTTATGTTTCAGGTGTAGATCAGAGGTTGGAACCTTTTTACCTTCAACTTGGCCATGTCCTAAAGTTAGACAATTTAGGTTAGGGGTAGGTAAATTATTGGGACAAATTCCCACAGAACCTCATGATATTTTTATTGAGCAATATTAATGTTATAAGCCCAAAATTAAAATTAAATATTTTTAAACTTTATTTAATATTTTTTTTCAATAAGAATAAACAGACTTTTACAGAATAAGTAATCTAATAATGATAAAACAATAAAACCACCCCCTCCCCCTCCCACAAGGGAAGCATTAAAAATAAACAAAAACATTCAGTAATTTACAATATTACTAAATTCATATTCTTCGTATAAGGTGTCAACACCTTAACAAAAAATAATCATAATTATTATGTAAATTATATGTTATTTTCTCCATATAGAATCATGACTTCAACTCATTCTGCCATCGAATTACATTTAACTCCACTTCATTTTTCCAGGACTTAGCAATACATTTGCGAGCAACCGCCAATGTTAGACAAATAAACGCTGTCTGAAACTTATCCAAACCCAAGTCCACTAACGGACTAAAATAACCTAACAAAAAAATTTTTGGATCAAAAGGAAATTGAATTTTAAACAAATTTTGGAGAAAAATCCTAATTTTAAACCAGAAAGGTTGAACTTTATCACAAAACCAAACAGAAGGTAGAAATGTTCCAACACATAATCCACACCTAAAACAGATCTGAATGACTAAATCCATATTTTTTCATTTTTTCAGGGGTTAAATTATAACTGATGCAAAAAATTATAATGAACCATACTATATCTTACATTAATTAATTTAGTCAACCTATCATTACACCTATTTTCCCAATCCACCTGACTAATCTCACAACTTAAATCCTGCTCCCATTTAATCCTAGATGTATCTACATTTATTTTAACCATAGTATCTTGTAGTTCACGGACAAGTTGCTCTTGTGTCTTGGTGTGAGCTTGCAGGTGCCTCAGATTGAAGAGACTGCCATCTGGGCGGTACTGGATGTAAACAGCGTCTTCATTGTTGAGGTCTTTCATGGCTTGGTTCAGCATCATGCTGAAGAAGATTGAAAAGAGGGTTGGTGCGAGAACGAAGCCTTGCTTCACGCCATTGTTAATGGAGGAGGGTTCAGAGAGCTCATTGCTGTATCTGACCCGACCTTATTGGTTTTCGTGTAGTTGGATAACCACGTTGAGGAACTTTGGGGGGCATCCGAATCGCTCTAATATTTGCCAAAGCCCTTTCCTACTCATGGTGCTGAAGGCTTTGGTGAGGCCAACAAAGGTGATGTAGAGTCCTTTGTTTTGTTCTCTGCACTTTTCTTGGAGCTGTCTGAGGGCAAAGACCATGTCGGTAGTTCCTCTGTTTGCGCGAAAGCAGCACTGTGATTCTGGGAGAACATTTTCGGTGACACTAGGTATTATTCTATTTAGGAGAATCCTAGCGAAGATTTTGCTTGCAATGGAGAGCAGTGTGATTCCCCTGTAGTGTGAGCAGTTTGATTTCTCGCCTTTGTTTTTGTACAGGGTGATGATGATGGCATCACGAAGGTCCTGAGGCAGCTTTCCTTGGTCCCAGCAGAACTTGAAAAACTCATGCAGTTTGGCATGCAGAGTTTTGCCGCCAGCCTTCCAGACCTCTGGTGGGATTCCATCCATACATGCTGCTTTTCCACTTTTCAGTTGTTCATTTGCCTTATATGTCTATTCCCAGGTGAGGACCTCATCCAGCTCTAGCCTTAAGGGCTGTTGAGGGAGCTGGAGCAGGGCGGATTCTTGGACTGAGCGGTTGGCACTGAAAAGAGATTGGAAGTGCTCTGACCATCGGTTGAGGGTGGAGATCTTGTCGCTGACGAGGACTTTGCCGTCTGAGCTGCACAGCGGGCTTTGGACTTGGGGTGAGGGGCCGTACACAGCCTTCAGAGCCTCGTAAAATCCCCTGAAGTCGCCAATGTCCGTGCTGAGCTGGGTTCATTTGGCGAGGCTAGTCCACCACTCATTTTGGAACTTCTGGAGATCTTTGCAGACGATGCCGTTTTAGTTGCCCATTCAGAGCCAGCTCTTCAGCGCTTGACGTCCTGTTTTGCGGAAACTGCCAAAATATTTGGCCTGGAAGTCAGCCTGAAGAAAACTGAGGTCCTCCATCAGCCAGCTCCCCACCATGACTACCAGCCCCCTCACATCTCCATCGGGCACACAAAACTCAAAACGGTCAACCAGTTTACATATCTCAGTTGCACCATTTCATCAGATGCAAGGATCGACAACGAGATAGACAACAGACTCGCCAAGGCAAATAGCACTTTTGGAAGACTACACAAAAGAGTCTGGAAAAACAACCAACTGAAAAACCTCACAAAGATTAGCGTATACAGAGCCATTGTCATACCCACACTCCTGTTCGGCTCCGAATCATGGGTCCTCTACCGGCATCACCTACGGCCCCTAGAACACTTCCACCAGCGTTGTCTCCGCTCCATCCTCAACATTCATTGGAGCGCTTTCATCCCTAACGTCGAAGTACTCGAGATGGCAGAGGTCGACAGCATCGAATCCACGCTGCTGAAGATCCAACTGCGCTGGGTAGGTCACGTCTCCAGAATGGAGGACCATCGCCTTCCCAAGATCGTGTTATATGGCGAGCTCTCCACTGGCCACTGAGACAGAGGTGCACCAAAGAAGAGGTGCAAGGACTGCCTAAAGAAATCTCTTGGTGCCTGCCATATTGACCACCGCCAGTGGGCTGATATCGCCTCAAACTATGCATCTTGGCACCTCACAGTTTGGCGGGCAGCAACCTCCTTTGAAGAAGACTGCAGAGCCCACCTCACTGACAAAAGACAAAGGAGGAAAAACCGAACACCCAAACCCAACCAACAAATTTTCCCCTGCAAACGCTGCAACCGTGTCTGCCTGTCCTGCATCGGACTGGTCAGCCACAAACGAGCCTGCAGCTGATGTGGACATTTACCCCCTCCATAAATCTTCATCCGCGAAGCCAAGCCAAAGTATCTTGTGACAACGCATACATCTCTGATATAAAACCCTTATCTGAAAAATATGAAACCATAAATTCAAATTTAGTTAACTTAGAAATTTTAATTTCTCTTCCAAAATCATCTTTCACTAATGCTCTAATTTGGTAATAAACAAACAGAGAATTCTCTAAAATCCAAAATTTCTCTTTAAGCTGATTAAATGATAAAAAATTACCTTTTTCAAAACAATCCTGCCATCTTTTTTTTCCTTTAATCCACCAATCTTCTAAAACTCTATTATTCAATGAAAAAGGAATCAATTTATTTTGATATATTGGGGTTTGAACTGATAAATTACCTTTTGATCCTATTAATAAATTCCTTTTAGTCCATATTTTTAATAAATGTTTCAAAATTGGTACATTATATTTGTGTAATAAAACAGTATTCCATTTAAATACAAACTGATGAGGACAAGATTCCAGTATCACAGTCAATTCCACCCTAGCCCAACTAGGAGGATTTGAAACATCTAACATATGATTAATAAATCTTAATTAGCTGCTTCATAATAGTTTAAAAAATTAGGTAATTGCAAACCTCCCAAAGGATCCGCCAGGTCAATTTATCCATCACTACTCTTGCTAATTTTCCTTTCCATAAAAATTCTCAAACTACTTTATTTAAATCTTGAAAAAGGGATTTCAGAAGAGGACAAGGAATCGACTGAAAAAAATATTGAATTTGTGGAAAAATATTCATCTTTATACAATTTACTCGACCTATTAAAGTTAAAGGTAAATCATTCCATTTAGTCAAATCTGCTCTAATCTTTCACATTAACGGTACATAATTTAAATTATACAATGATTGAAAATTTACATCAATCATTATCCCTAATGTCCATCGAAATTTACTAATTTGTCTACATTAATCATAATAATTCTAAACACTTTTGCAAATAAATTAAAGATTGATCCGGATTAGTTAAATATATCAAAACATCATCAGCAAATAAATTAATATTTTATTCATCCTGTCCAATCCTTATACCTGCAATATTCTCATTCTGCCTGATATCCTGAGCTAATGGTTCAATGACCAATGCAAATAGGGCTGGTGACAAAGGACAACTTTGATGAGTTGAACACGTTAATTTAAAAAAGAAAGAAGTTTGACTATTTGTATCTACCCTTGATACAGGATTATTATATAGTGCCTTCACCCAACCCATAAATAAGGGTCCAAATTTATATTTCTCCAAAACTTTAAATTAAAAATTCCATTCGACCCTATTAAAAGCTTTTTCGGCATCTAATGATACTACCATTGGTAGGTTGGGTTGCTGATGTGAAGCATTGATCAGTGAAACCACTCTAAGAATATTATCCAAAGCATATCTATCTTGAATAAAACCAGCCTGGTCAGAATGTATTAATTGTGTATGCACATAATGTTGATGATGAATAGTTTGTGTCTGAAGCTTTCTTAACTTTAAGTCAAGCTAAGGAGAATATTTTGATTGGGGGCGACTTTAAGTTAGACCCATAATTGGATAAATTTCTGAAAGTAGTGAAAAAATCAAAACCAGGAGTTCAATTGGTTTTCTTGATGAAAGACCTGAATTTGATTGAGGTCTGAAGAAGATTAAAGCCTACTGAGGAAAATTTTTCATTTTATTCTTCATGTCATGATTCATTTTCTAGGATTGATTTTTTTTTTAGCATCAACACATTTGCAAGCACATTTTATTCAAGCTGAATATAAAAGTAGGATCATTTCTGACCATTCTTTGCTGTTTATCTCCTGTGAGGGGCCGGAAGTTATTCAATCAATTTTTCGCTGGAGGTTCGAGGCAATGTTATTGAAAAAAACGGAATTTGTAAAATTTATTAAGGATCAAATTGCTATTTATTTAGATTTGAATAAGAATACAGTCAGGAGTAATTTTATTGTAGGGGATGCTTTAAAGGCATTTTTACGAGGTCAAAGGAAAAGAAGAAATTTCTGGTAGAGTCTCAGTTGTTGGAAAAACAAATAGCAGAGCTGGAAAAGGAATTCCAGAGGAATTGTACAGAAGATAATAAGGCTTTTGTGACAAAATTGAAGCTAAAATATAATATATTACAAACTGACCAATTTGAATGTTTGATTCAAAGATCTAAGCAATGTTATTACAAGTTAGGGGACAGAGCAAATAAAGTCTTGGCTTGGCAATTGAAAACTGAACAAGCTTCAAGGATTATTAATGCTGTGAGGAAGGACAATTCAGTTACTTTTAAACCTCAGGAAATTAATGACCAATTTTTGTCATTTTACCAGAAATTATATGCTTCTGAGGGAGTGCGAGATGATGGTTCCATTGAAGTGTTCTTGTCAGAGTTAAAATTACCAATATTGAAGGAGGAGGATGTGAGAAAGCTGGATTCTCCTTTTACGGATTTAGAAATAAAAGATGTTATTCAACAAATGCCTAATGGGAAGTCACCAGGAGATGATGGGTTCGCTGCTGAATTTTATAAAGTTTTTTTTATCATGATCTGTCCTCTGTATTCATGGATGTTCTTAATCAGGTAACTCAGGAATAAGCTTTACCAGACTCGTGTTTGAGTGCAATAATAAGTTATACTAAAAAAAGACACAGACCCTTTGAAGGTTTCTTCTTATCGACCAATTACTTTATTAAATGTGGATTATAAAATAAAAGTGAAATTATTAGCAAAGAGATTAGCAAAGTATTTACTACAATTAGTATATTAAAATTAAATATTGATCAAATTGAATTTGTGTTCATTTCTTTAGCAGTTTCTAGGAAATATCATGGAGGTCAGAAATAGATTTAGGTATAGAAAGATGGCATGCAGAACTTCGGAGAAAATTACTTATAATCTGCAGGATAAATATCATGTTTTCTGGAAAATATCGGGTCATATTTTCTGAAGACCTCACTTCACTAGACCTTATTTGTATAAATGTTTTATTTTCTTGGCATTCTCTGAACTCTCTTTCTTCTTTTCTATTTTTTTTATTTTGGGGGTGGGAGGATGAGAGGGTGGGTGGGAACATATATACCACATGTATAATTTCTTTTGAAGTAATTTTTAGAACTGAATGTCATGTAACTTTTATTGTGGTTTAACAATTTATAAATAAAGTATTCCAAAAAATTCATCACTTGTTCATGACAATAAATTCTGATTCTGAAATTGCCCTCTGCACTTATAGTCAAAGAAGGAGAAGTAAAATAGAGTCCCCTCAGAGATATTGAATACCCATGGGTGCCTACAGCACCCGTCCACCCCACAGCCACACCAACTCCAGTCAACACCATCAGCGCCCCAAATTCCTGATCTGAACCTCCAGCATGATCAGCCTTCAGCACCCTCTCGCATCCCGGTCCCAATACCTGCTGGCCCTTCAGTCAATCTCGAGCCACTATCAAGCAGTCTGCAGCCTGGTGCAAGTCTATTGACCGCAGTTACCAGCAGCCCAGAGCCAGCATGGGTTCCTTACCTCAGGTCACCAAGCAGCCCCCTGCTGGTTTCTGCTGACGTGATCACCGTTCCGTGGGTCACCTCCTCTGCTTCTTCTCAAATGGGGGTGGTGCTCTATGCCAGTTCTCTGTTTCCCCAGAGTCTACAACCCTTTGTGCAACCTTAACCCACCCTGTTCCCATTCTCCACCTGGTTGCCTTGTCACAACTGTGGTGAATGTTTGCCAAGCTGTTTCTGGCGAGCCTTGCTGTACTAACATTGACTGTGCATTATCTCTACAGTTAAGGACACTCCCCTGGGGTATAACTGTATATGCACCTAATGTCTTTCATTATTGTACCATGAGTTTCTGCTAATAAAAGCCATGATTATTGTTTGACTACATCGTCTTTGTCTACTTCATCAACTGGCACTTCAATTTTATTAACAGAAATGGATGCAGCCCTCAAGCCAGAGTGGCTGATAATCCACCAGTCTGCACCGAGGGCTAGAGAAATTTTCAGCCACTGGATTGCTTGTTTCGATTACTACATGGCAGAAACAACGTGGTCGATGAGGCGATACAGTGGGGCCACCTGAACTCTCTGCTCGGTGAAGTTCCTTTTGCCGTAACACAAGGAGCTACCACTCTGGCTATAGCCTGGGAACATCTGACTACTTTACTATGCAGCGCCACGGAATGTGGTGTTTGCTCGACACCAGTTGCTGACTAGACGCCAGAAACCCAGGGAAAGTGATGCTGCCGATGCACTGGGTCTTGACTCGCTGGCAAATGAATGTGATATCAGGGCAGTCGATGTGCAACAACACCGCAATGCCTTGAAGCTGGATGCTTTAGTCAACGGGATTGACTGCAGTTACATCCAACAGAGGCTGCTGGAGATGGAGCCCTTAACCTATGACCGGGTAGTCATTCTAGCCAAAACACTGAGAAATGCCATGCGGTCCAGTGAAATCCGAGAAACCAAAAAGGAAACATTCAGGAGTGCTGGAACCCCAAAGGAAAGAAAAATGCTACTTCTGTGATAATAGTTGGCACCCCAGACAGAAGTGCCTGGCTCGATTTGCTACCTGCAGCTATTGTGGGAAACTCGGCCATTTTGCTAAGGCAAAAAGTACTCCCACTGATAAGAAGAAGAAGAGAAGTACCAAGAAAATGCATCCTGGAGCTGCAGGAATGGAAGACAACTGTGAAAAGGGGGAATCTTCAGACGAGCGGGCTGAATCGTATTCAAGTGACGATGAGGAGAGATCCCCTGTGATAGCTCAATTGACTCCAAAGCTTGGGGGATGTTACGGACTGGAACGGTCAACTATGAAGGGGGAGGTGAATGGTGAGACTCTTGATTGTCTAATAGACTCGGGGAGCGCTGACAGCTACATCCACGAGAGAGTTGCAAGAGTCTTAAATTTGCGGAGATATCCAGCAAACCGAAAGATATCGATGGCTTGTAGTGAACAGTGTGGTGTTAAATTTCGGTGGGCCACTACCCACACTTACCATCCCCCGCGCTAGTTACTGCGGTCTGTCTGCATTAAAGATCAAAGCTTCCTCCCTTTTCAGTGATTTATCCCATGAGTGTCTGCCGATTGCCACTAAGAGCCGTTCTAACAGCAAGGAGGATCGTGAGTTTATCAAAGCTGAGACCCAGAGATTGCTTAAAGAGGGAATAATTGAACCCAGTAAGAGTCCTTGGCGAGCCCAGGTGGTACTTGTGAAAAATCACACTAAGAAACGAATGGCTATTGACTACAGCCAGATAATCAACCGTTACACTAACCTGGCTGCCTACCCCCTGCCACGCATCAATGAAATGGTTAATTAGATAGTGCAATTCAAAGTGTACTCCACTATTGACCTCAAAGCAGCTTATCACCAAATCCCCATTAAAAAAAGGAATGACTCTATACAGCCTTTGAGGCTGATGGGGGGGGGGGGGGGGGGGTTTATACCAGTTTAAAAGGGTACCTTTTGGAGTCACTAACGGTGTGTCAGTGTTTCAGAGGGAAATGGATAAGGTTGTTAGGATGTATGAGTTACAGGGTACGTTTCCCTATCTGGATAATATCACTATCTGTGGGAAAACACAGGATGAGCACGACAACAACTTAAAAGAAATTTTTAGCAATTCAACCTTACATTTAACGAGTGCATATGTGTGTTCAAAGCAACAGAGCTACCCATTCTGTACTCCATTGTCCGCAAGGGTGAAATCTGCCCCGACCCAGAAAGAATGGCCCCCCTTAAAAAGTTACCACCCCCAGACTCAGCAAAAGCCCTTAAAAGGTGTATGGGATTCTTTTCCTACTACTGCAAATGGGTTCAGGAGTACGCCACAAAGGCACGCTTTGACACTAAATCTTTTCCTCTCTCTCCAATGGCCTTGAAGGCTTTCGAGAGAATTAAAGCAGATATTGCCAAAGCTGCACTCTCGTCCATTGACGAGGATGTCCCATTCCAAGTGGAAACTGATGCTTCAGATTGTGCCTTGGCAGGAACCCTTAATCAAAAGGGCAGACCTGTGGCATTCTTCTCCCGCACGTTACGCGGACCTGAACTTAAACATCCTGCCGTTGAAAAAGAAGTCCACTATTACTGAAGCTGTTCACTACTGGAGACACTTTCTAGCCGGCAGAAAATTTACTCACTGATCAGAAATCCGTAGCCTACGTTCAGTACTAAACACAAAAGTAAAATCAAGAACGATTAGATGGCACGCTGGCGAATAGAACTCTCAACTTATAATTATGAGATCCAGTACAGACCGGGCAGGTTAAATGATCTCTCTGACACACTGTCACGATCTGCTGCCGGTGCTCAGCTGGAGGGGCTAAAAGAGATCCATAACAGACTGTGCCACCCAGGAATCACGCGATTCTTCCACTACATAAAGGCTAACAACCTTCCTTACTCTCTGGAAGAAGTCAGGAAACTGACTAAAAGCTGTCCCGTTTGCGCGGAATGCAAACCGCAATACTTCAAAGCTCCAGAGGCCACTCTCTTCAAGGCAACCTGACCTTTTGAGAGGATTAGCTTAGATTTTAAAGGGCCGTTATCTTCCAAAAACAAAAATGTATATTTCCTTATTGTAATTGACGAATATTCCAGGTTTCCCTTTGCGATGCCCTGCCCTGACGTCTCGTCAGCATCTGTCATTAAGTCACTTGACAGAATTTTCAGCATTTTTGGTTTTCCAAAAATGAGGCTCAGCATTCATGAGCGCTGAACTGTGGCGAGCCCTGCTATGAAAGGGAATTGCCACCAGCCGTACCACGAACTACAACCCGTAGGGCAATGGGCAGGTTGAAAGGGCTAATGCTACAGTCTGGAAGACTGTTTATCTTGCTTTAAAAACACATGGTTACCCTGTTACCCGGTGCCTGAGGAACTACATTCTATTCGGTCTTTATTGTGTATTGCAACAAATCAAACACCTCATGAACATACGTTTGCCTTTCTTAGGAAATCAGGAACTGTGGTGGACTGGCCAGCCTGTTTATCTGAGTCTGGAACCGTGCTGCTGAGGAGCCATGCTTGGGCGTGTAAAACAGACCCCTTAGTCCAACCAGTTCAGCTACTGCATACCAACCCCAACTACGCTCATGTTAAATTCCCAGATGCGAGTATTGGCACTGTACCCCTAAGAGATCTGGCCTCTCCTGGTTCGCCCCTTCCTCGCACCCCTACTCAGAGTGAGCCTGAGAGGTTGGACTCACCCCCCCCCCCCCCCCCCAGCCTATGACCCCTAGTCAACTTTCAGATGGCCATGCTGAGGCTTCACTGCTTCACGCTGGCGATTCTGGAGCGGGTCCAGAAGTCAGTCCTTCCCACACTACAGACCCAGGACCTGTACCAGTTCCCAAGGTTGCAAAGGAGCCACCTGTTTTGAGACGAAGCACCAGAATTTGTAAACAACCTGATAGGCTGACATATTCATAAAACATCTCATTATATTTCGATTGCTTGCTAGATACTGGCACATTTTGGCTGTTAGAGTATCTCAAGGCCAAACATGGTATCCATGTATCGCTTGCTTCAGTCTTTCCTAGCAGCTGTCCTTTTGATTTTAACCCTTCTTCTGCCAGGGGGGAGACTGTGGTGAATATCTGCCAAGCTGCCTGTCTCCACTCTGGCGAGCCTTGCTGTACTAACATTGGCTGTGCATTATCTCATCTGTTAAGGACACTCCCCTTGGATATAAGGGGACCTGCTGAGTTTCTCAATCTTTGTGCTTTTACTTCAGTCACAGGATTGGCAGATTTTCATGCTCTAAAATGCCAATCAATGTTCATTTAAACTTAGTAACACCCCTGTTTAGTCGCACTTTGGAACAAATTTTGTGGACATGATTCTTGATGTTGTAAACCAATGGTTTTCAATTTTTTTCTTTCCACTCACATATAGAATAAGTAATCCATATTCTATAGGTGTTCTGTGATTAGTAAGGTATTACTTAAGGTGATTTGTGAGTTGGTATGAGCCCAGAGGACCCCAAAACCCAGCAGCAATTGAAATTCACCAAGACAAATGGTCACTTAAACAAAAGTTGCTTTTAATGATCTTTAAACATGAAAACAGGATCAAACTTTAACTTAATACTATTAACTTAGCCTAACTTAACACCTTTCTAATTCTAAGTGCACATATATGTAATGTGTATGTAAGTTCAGAAAAGTTCTTTAATTTACAGTCCAATCTCACTTCTCACTCCTCCAAGTTCATCGGTATCAGGCAATTCTTATCAGGCACAGAATTTAACATTTATGAATCTTCACCAGGCTTTGGTGCTTGAAAGTTAAATGGTCACCACTCAGGAACTTTCTTGTCAATTTTCAGAGAGATTATTTTGCTCGATGGACACCCACAACTGATTCCTTCCAATCAGCCACTTCAGTATCTTGCCGAAGAAACTTGCTCCATTAGGGTTTTCCAGATGATACCATCTTTCTTTCAGGTCACCACAGGGGTCCTTTTTGTTTTCCTTTTTTCAAGTGAAACATTAGGCAGCCAGTCCTCTCCTCTTGTATGGACCACAAGGGCTTTGACCAGGCTGAACTTTGAGTTCTAAACCTGTGTTCAAAATGGGGTTTTTACATAAGCTTGCCAGCTTGTCCTGTTCCAGTCCCAGCCACTGCTGCTGAACTGTAAAACTGTAGAACTGAATTCTCTCTCTCTCTCTCAGAGAAAACCACATGACCTTCTTAGAACAGCTAATTGCACTCAGACTGTGGCACCAGATCCAATCTTCTGAATTTGTTCATTTGTTGCCTTCCAAAAGCTATAATCCATTACTCCACAGCATGTCCAATTAACATCTACTTGTGAAGTCTCTATAGACATTCTTCAAACCTTTTGCAAAGGCACCCGGAGCCTCGACTGTCTGGCTTGAGCAGAGCTCTGACATGTTTTTGTATGTGACCTACACTAAAAAAAAACCTGCCACAATTTATCTCCTTTAAAACATATCTATGTACAATTCAAACTATAACATAATCTGTCACAGAGTGGAATGAAAAAGTTTGAAAACCACTGTTGTAAACCATTAGATTAATGTCAAACCTGTGGTCCTGAACAGAGGACATTGCAGACTCTTCAGCCTGCATGTCTGTGCCCAATACTAGGCTCAAGTTAAATTAAAACTTGACCTCTTTCACATGATCCATATTCCCCTTGAATATTCATGCGACTATTTGGAAATTCCTTGTAGATACGATTGTATCTGCTTCCATCACAACTCCTGGCAGTTTCTTCCAGGCACTTACCAGTCTTGATTAAGAAATTCTACCACAACATCTCCTTTAAACCCCTCAATCCCCATCCCTGTCCCCACTCCCTCTAATAGGTGACATTTTCACCCTGAGATAAAGACTCTGAGCACCCTATCAATGCCTCTGTTATAAATATCTATCATGTCTCCTCTCAGTCTGCTACAGTCAGAGAAAAGACCTCAAGATTATCCTACTGCACGACATGGCTCATGTCCTCTAATCTAGCAATAAGGTATAAGTACATTTGACTTTCCAACAACTATCAGACTTTTAATCTTCCTTTGATGCACTAATCATGGACTTCTCTGACACCACAAAAGGACGGTCTGCATTAGTGAAAGTTGCCTGGGAATACAGTGAATATTTCTTTTTAAAATATTTTTATTGATGTTTACACTATACACAATTGAACAGTGCAATTATATATTGTATTGTAAGATTCAAAAGAAGAGAGGGAAAAAAATCTTATAATTTAGAACCCCTACCTCTAAGCAAGGTTAAAAGCTGACATGTAGGAGTCAGGTGACATCAACATGGAGATGGACAGCACAGTACAAAAAGTTCAGAACAAACCAAATTCTTTGGGTTATGATAATAGACCATAAATGGGCCTCAAGTCTTTTGGAAGTTAATATTTGCTCTTTAATGGCATACCTATTTTTTTCGAAACTTAAACAAGACATAATTTCACTGAACAATTATGTATGTGTAGGTGGAGTATTATCTTTCCATTTAATCAAAATTACATATCTGGCCAGCAATAAAGTAAAAGGTAAAATTCGGTTTTGAGTTGTAGACAGTAAAACATCTTAATCTTGAAATGATCCAATAGAGCAATTAAAGGGCAAGGTTCTAATTTGAACTTGAGAATCACTGATAACGTTTGAAAGACATCTTTCCAATATGTTTCTAAACTGGGGCAAGTCCAGAACATGAGGCATCACTGATTTTACATTTGTGTCATAGAGGATTTGTATCTGAATGAAATGGGACTATTTAGCTTTAGACATATGTGCTCTGTCCACTTTACTTTGCAACAAACTGTATTGTGCACAAAAAGAGGTCATATTCATCAGATTAGATTCAAATTCTGTTTAACTAATGAGGCCATTCTTAAATCAAGCAAATTATTATAAATAAGAGATATTGAACCTTTATGAGAAAGTTGTAAATCAAAAAGCGTATCAAGGATGTTTGCCTCAGGAATTCGCAGAAAGTCAGGGATCTGAGATTGAACAAAATGTCTAACTTGTAAATATCTAAAAAAAATGAGCATTCGTTAAGTGAAATTTTACGGCCAGTTGTTCAAAGGAAGCTAATTTGTTTTGAATAAAGAGGTCTTTAAAACACTTAAAACCCAATTAGGCCAGTTATTAAAGGCAGTACCTTGCAAGGAAGGTTGAAAAAATATAATTGGATAAAATAGGGCTGGCAAGAGAAAAAACTCTGAAATCTAAAAAAAACCCTTCCAAATTGTGCCCAATATTCTTAAAATATGTCTAATTATTGGATATTTCAAAGGTTGGTTTTATTGTCACATAATATTACATTAAAATGGAATAGAATTGATTGTTGAGAGAAGAGAATACTATACAGGTTAGTACTTATTTGTATATATTTACATAGAGTAATAGTGATTGGCTGAGAGCCGTAGCCACGCCTACTGGCAGGTCATAAAGGGCTGCACCTAACCAGACCCAGGTCAGTCTGGACTGGTTGAGTTCGAAGCACTACGCTCCTGTCTTTTGCTAATAAAAGCCTTGGTTTGAGTCAACGGGTCATTGAGTCATTTGACGTGCTACTTTGATATCAACTTTTGTCTGTGGTCTAAGCATCGGTGGCCCTAAAAGTAGGAGAAGGAGAAGCAAAAGGGAGTCCCTTCAGAGTCATTAAGTTTCCATGGATTTGCCTCCAGCATTCCTGGGGCCTCCGCAGCCGCACAAGCTCCTGTTCGATCCACCAGCAACCCAAGCTCAGGTCCCAACCTCTGACACAATCACAAAGCCTTCAGCGCCCCAGACCCTTCGGGAACCCTTCTTTCCCTCAGCACCCTCTCGAATTCCAGCTCCGACACCGGTTTCCCATGAGCCAGTCTCCAGCAGCCCGCAGCCTGTTTGGGTCCCCTGACCGCAAGTCTCCAGCAGCCCGCAATATTCCTCATCTATCTGATGTGTTTATTGTCTCTTTAAATCGAATTCAATTAGTTCACAATCTTATTTTTTGTTTACAAATACCTGTTTGGCTGCAACAAGTAAGAATTGTACAATATGTATGACAATAGATTCATTTTAATCATTATCATCCTGGTAAATCTCTTCTGTACTCTTTCCAAAGCATCTGCACCCTTCCTTAAACCACTGGCATTACTAGGGGGGGCTGTGGACCGCACCAGGTGACAACATCAGAACAGGTGATACCAAAAGGACCGTCTTTAAAACCTTTGTGCAGTGTTTCAGCAGAAATTTATCATTTTGTTATAAAAATTTCCCTGCAGTTAGTTATAACTAATAACAAAAATATTTTTTGTAAGCCCATCTTACATGTATCAATATACCTACAAGGCTAAAACTGTATGCTCATTTACTTTTTGAACCTCCCTATATGCTCCTTATTACAAAATGATGCTTCAAATCTGCACGTGCTACAAGCATGCACTGTTGTTTTTGTTGCTGCTGTATATATGATATTCTAATTTAAAGAAGTGATTTTAATTCATTACTATTAGCTATTACATACGGGAATTACGATTTACGAGTAACATTTGAACAAAAAACATAACTAAGTCTGGTATGGGAGATGTGTGACTGTGACGGTCCCCCATTTTTCAGGTCATTTTATTGTGTGGGACTGTCCCTTGAAGAGAACAGATTTAGCAAAAGCCTGCAGGTTTTGGAAAGTGACTGTGAACGAGCTGCAGGCTTCAAAGACAGAATGTTCCAAAACGCAGATACATTTGTAGAATGAAGGGGAGCAGCCCTGGAGAAGTCAGGGGCAGAGACCATAAGACCAGTCTCTTAAAAAGGCAGCGCACATTTTGTCCAAGAGGCCATTTTAAGAAGGCAGGGAAAGTGAGAAACCCACTTGGCCTCATTGTGTGGTTATCGACAGTCTGTCCTGTTCCTCCTGTTGATATAGATGGATGAGAAACCACTGCGACTGACCCCCAAAAAGGGTTTTAAAGTTCCAGAAGCAATGCTACTCTTTACTCGACTGACCATAAAAGGGGTTCTAATTGCCGAAGAAGCCCCTCATCTGAAAAGGACCTTTCTCTGAAGAACCAAAGCAAGGGTTTTCGAGAGTTAATCGACCTTCTTTCACCCACTTCATGAACTGCTCCTTCCATTTAAGTGCGTGTCTCACTATTCTAAGGCCTGTGTGCCTCAACTGTCCAAAGCATTAATCTCGAGCCCACGAGTCATCATCAAATTTCTGAACTGCCTTTCAAGAATTGAGCCTTGAGGTGTACTGGCTTGGGGTATTCCATACACACCAATATATTCACGCATAGTTAGAATTTAAGTTAGATAATTGTATATAAACTTAGTTAACTTTCAAAACAAGCGTCACATCACCCTCATCAGTGTCTATGCTCCAACCCTCCAGGCGGAACCAGCAGAAAATGACAAGTTCTACACTGACCTGCGCAACCTCATCCAACGCACCCCTACAGCCGACAAGGTTGTCATCCTTGGCGACTTCAACGCTCGCGTCGGCAAAGACTCAGAAACCTGGCCAGGAATCCTGGGCAAGCATGGCGTCAGCAAGTGCAACGACAATGGGCGCCTCCTGTTGGAGCTCTGCGCAGAACAGCGGCTTGTCATTACAAACACCCTTTTTCAGCAGAGGGACAGCCTGAAGACCACCTGGATGCATCCCCGATCCAAACACTGGCACCTCCTGGACTACATCCTGGTGCGAGAAAGTGACAAACAAGATGTGCTCCACACCAGGGTCATGCCTAGCGCGGAATGCCACACTGACCACCGGCTGGTTCGCTGCAAGCTCAACCTTCACTTCAAGCCAAAGCCCAGGAACAGTAAAGCCCCCAGAAAGAGGTTCAATATTGGAATCCTGCAGTCAGACGAAGCGAGAGGAAACTTCCAGGCAAACCTCAAAGCAAAGCTCGATGATGCAATCCGCCTCACGGAATCATCCCCTGAAACCCTCTGGGATCAGCTGAAGACTACCATACTGCAATCCAGGAAACAAGGACTGGTTCGACGAAAACAGCCAGGAAATCCAGGAGCTGCTGGCAAAGAAGCAAGCTGCCCACCTGGCTCACCTTACAAAGCCGTCCTGGCCAGAGAAGGAACAAGCCTTCCGTCGTGCAGGCAGCCATCTTCAGCGCAAACTCCGGGAGATTCAAAATGAGTGGTGGACTAGCCTCGCCAAACGAACCCAGCTCAGCGCGGACATTGGCGACTTCAGGGGTTTTTACGAGGCTCTAAAGGCGGTGTACGGCCATCACCCCAAGTCCAAAGCCCGCTGCGCAGCTCTGACGGCAAAATCCTCCTCAGCGACAAGATCTCCATCCTCAACCGATGGTCAGAACACTTCCAATCTCTTTTCAGTGCCAACCGCTCAGTCCAAGATTCTGCCCTGCTCCAGCTCCCTCAACAGCCCCTAAGGCTAGAGCTGGATGAGGACCTCACCCGGGAAGAAACATATAAGGCAATTGAACAACTGAAAAGTGGCAAAGCAGCAGGTATGGATGGAATCCCCCCAGAGGTCTGGAAGGCTGGCGGCAAAACACTGCATGCCAAACTGCATGAGTGTTTCAAGCTTTGTTGGGACCAAGGAAAGCTGCCTCAGGACCTTCGTGATGCCATCATCATCACCCTGTACAAAAACAAAGGTGAGAAATCAGACTGCTCAAACTACAGGGGAATCACGCTGCTCTCCATTGCAAGCAAAATCTTCGCTAGGATTCTCCTAAATAGAATAATACCTAGTGTCGCCGAGAATGTTCTCCCAGAATCACAGTGCGGCTTTCGCGCAAACAGAGGAACTACTGACATGGTCTTTGCCCTCAGACAGCTCCAAGAAAAGTGCAGAGAGCAAAACAAAGGACTCTACATCACCTTTGTTGACCTCACCAAAGCCTTTGACACCGTGAGCAGGAAAGGGCTTTGGCAAATACTAGAGCGCATACGATGACCCCCAAAGTTCCTCAACATGGTTATCCAACTACACGAAAACCAACAAGGTCTGGTCAGATACAGCAATGAGCTCTCTGAACCCTTCTCCATTAAGCATGGCTGCGTTCTCACACCAACCCTCTTTTCAATCTTCTTCAGCATGATGCTGAACCAAGCCATGAAAGACCTCAACAATGAAGTACCGCACGGATGGCAGTCTCTTCAATCTGAGGCGCCTGCAAGCTCACACCAAGACACAAGAGCAACTTGTCCATGAACTACTCTTTGCAGACGATGCCGCTTTAGTTGCCCATTCAGAGCCAGCTCTTCAGCGCTTGACGTCCTGTTTTGCAGAAACTGCCAAAATGTTTGGCCTGGAAGTCAGCCTGAAGAAAACTGAGGTCCTCCATCAGCCAGCTCCCCACCAGGACTACCAGCCCCCCCCACATCTCCATCGGGCACACAGAAATAAAAACGGTCAACCAGTTTTCCTATCTCAGCTGCACCATTTCATCAGATGCAAGGATCGACAACGAGATAGACAACAGACTCACCAAGGCAAATAGCGCCTTTGGAAAACTACACAAAAGAGTCTGGAAAAACAACCAACTGAAAAACCTCACAAAGATAAGCGTATACAGAGCCATTGTCATACCCACACTCCTGTTCGGCTCCGAATCATGGGTCCTCTACCGGCATCACCTACGGTTCCTAGAACGCTTCCACCAGCGTTGTCTCCGCTCCATCCTCAACATTCATTCGAGCGACTTCATCCCTAACATCGAAGTACTCGAGATGGCAGAGGCCGACAGCATCGAATCCACGCTGTTGAAGATCCAACTGCGCTGGGTAGGTCACGTCTCCAGAATAGAGGACCATTGCCTTCCCAAGATCATGTTATATGGTGAGCTCTCCACTGGCCATCGTGTCAGAGGTGCACCAAAGAAGAGGTACAAGGACTGCCTAAAGAAATCTCTTGGTGCCTACCACATTGACCACCGCCAGTGGGCTGATATCGCCTCAAACCGTGCATCTTGGCGCCTCACAGTTCGGCGGGCAGCAACCTCCTTTGAAGAAGACTGCAGAACCCACTTCACTGACAAAAGACAAAGGAGGAAAAACCCAACACCCAACCCCAACCAACAAATTTTCCCCTGCAACCGCTGCAACCGTGTCTACCTGTCCCGCATCGGACTTGTCAGCCACAAACGAGCCTGCAGCTGAAGTGGACATTTACCCCCTCCATAAATCTTCGTCCGCGAAGCCAAGCCAAAGAAAAAGAAAGAATAATTAAAAATATTGTTTTAAATACAACACTGTCTGGGCTAATCTTTATTGTGGCTGTCATTTCTGTAACAGTGACACCGTTACTGACACCAACCCTCGAGATGCCACTGCCTTTAACAGGGGGACAGAACTGCACACAGTAAACGGGGTGTATATTCTTCATATGGAACCTTGCAACACTGAAAACAATTTGGCCCCATGTCTCTGCACTCGCACTTTGGAAATTTTCTCTGGTTGATCCTGCTCCTACTTTAAATCACTCCCCTCTGCCCAACAATCGGCAATTTTCAGTCTGAAAGTTATCCTTGAATCCTTTAAATGTTAACACTTTTGCTGCTTTAAGTTCTCCGTGTTGACATCCTGCTTTTGTCCTAAATGTGACAGTTTCAGCCACCCTTCACCTTATCTGCTGGCACCTGATTTCAATTGTGGGGGAGATCAGAGCAAATGGTTAAGAGTGGAGAGGACAGCAGGGAGATTGACCACGGGCGGGGTGGGGGGGGGTGGCTGAGAGAAACTGATGCAAATAGAGGGACAGGCAATGGTTGGAGGGGGAAAAGGTGAAGGAGCAAGAATGAGCAGAAGAAAGAAAAGCAAGCTTAAATGAAGGAAGGATAGGCAAAGTGAAGTGATAGAGGAGAGACAAACACCTTTCTCTCTCTCTCTCTCTCTCTCTCTCACACACACACACACTCACACACACACACACATACACATGCACACACATGTTCAGGTACATATGTACATACGTACATTGTGACAGTATTTTGATGTGGTTTGGGATGAATTGCTAGAGTAGCTTGCACACAAATACATTTTAAAACACAATATTTGCAGGACTTTTGCAGAGTGCTTTTTGCAAAGAGAGCAACAAAATTGCAGAATGCAGCTTGCCTGGGAGAGCATGTGATTTTTGCAGGCAGACAGAGAACAGCTTTGGCACTCAGAGAACGAGGGTGTGAAACAGAGAGAGAAGGAGTCACAGAAATCATTTCCAGAGGGACAACCTGGCAAACTTTGGAAGGCTGCCTGGTCAAAGGAGAAGACTGGCAGTCTGAAAGGTGACCTGAAAGAAAGATGATCATCTGGAGAACCCTGAAGGAGGCAGGTTTTGACAGCAAGACTGATTGAGAAGGAATCAGTTATGGATGTCCTGGAAAAGGAATCTCTTCTGTTTTCTTATTCAAATATAATTAAAAACTACTTTTGTTTAAGTAACCCTGTGTTACGGTGCATATCTATTGCTGCTGGGTTTTGAGGTCCTCTGGACTCAGTAACAATATGCAGACACACACGGATACACACATACACACAATTATACACACACGCACACACACACACACACACACACACACACACACACACACACACACGCACATGCGCACACACACACACACACACACACACACACACATGTACACCTGCTCTCTCTCTCTCTCTCTCTTTCTCTCTCTCTCTCTCTGTCTCTCTCTGTCTCTCTCTGTCTCTCTGTCTCTCTCTCTTTCTCTCTCTGTCTCTGTCTCACACACACTCACACTCAAACACTTGGTTTGGATAGGCTCGAACATTTTTTGCCCAGGACTGGAAAACTTGAGTTATAATTTTAACGTTTACCCTGGAGTGTAAGGGATCAATCAGTGACCTTGTGGAGGTTTATAAAATCATAAGGCACATCGATAAAGTGGATAATGACATTTCCCAGACTAGGGGAATCTAAAAGCTGTGGGCATGGGTTAAGGATAAGTCACAGCGTTTTTCCATTCTGCTTGTGCATTGCCCTTGGTCCCAGCATCTGCAGACTTCCTTATTTAACTCCAGGCAGCAGCTCCAACCACAGGGCAGCCTGCGGAACCATCATTTGTGAGAGGACTAGTATCAGTCATCGACTATGCAGGTCTCTCCCAGTTCTGGCAGCATGGTACTACACAAGAGGAGAGAGCTGTTGCATGCTTTGTGCCAGCTCTGTCACTCGACAAGATCATGGCTGATTTCACACCTCACTCTGCCTTCCTGCAATAACCCCTTGAACCTTGATTCCCTAAATATTCCATTTCTTTTCGTTAATTGCTCATTTAACTTGTGACTGACTATGCCACAACTGCTTTGTGCCATAATTGGCTTATTACAAAATTATATGAACAGAAAAGCTTCAGAGGAATACAGGGAAAATGTAGACAAATAGGACCAAGTAGACGACTTGGTTCTCAAGGACAAGTTCAAGGTTCAAGGTTCCTTCAAGGATCAAAGTTCATTTTATTGTCACGCAGCAATACTAATATAATATATCTGATATACTCCAACATCTGTCTGCGTGAGACAGAGAGTCACCATGATCTGGCACTGTCTGTAAGGGAGTTTGTACATTCTCTCCATGTCTGTGTGGGTTTCCTCTGGGCGCTCCGTTTCCTCCCACCCTTCAAAATATAGCGGGGTGGGGGGTGAGGGTTGTAGATTAATTGGGAATATTTAGGTGGCACAGGCTTTTGGGCCAAAAGTGCCTGTTACCGTGTTGTATGTCTAAATTTAAAATTTAATATTGCCTGGTATCAGAGAAAGATATCTGGGTCCATGGATTCGTTGTGCTGAACCGCTGTATCCTTTATTCCGTCCCATCCTGTGACTGTACCTGAGGCCCCTCCCTCTTTTGACCTTGTATAAGGCCTCTAACACCTTGACCCTTCCCCAAAAAGCCCGGGTCACAGCACAGGATGAGGTCCTTGTCCATTGTGAATAAAAGCCTGAAGATCAGTGACTCAGCCTCTCAAGTTATTTACTGCGCGTCAATTTTATTCACAATTTTTTTCTTTTCATCACTAATAATCGACCAACTCCTGAAATGTGACAAGCTGGAGATCGACCCTCAGTCACCTGATCCCTCAGACAGCTTCAATCTCTGACTACGCTGTTTTGAGGTCTTCCTCCAAACCTCAGCTAGTCTCGTGGCCACCAACGCATATAGATTTCATCTTCTATTCTCCCGCGTTGGACCCTGAGTGTTTCCAATGAACAGGGATGCCACATATATGTGAAAGCGATGGATGTGCTCAAGGGGCAATACAGGGGGAAAGCTAATGAGGTATACGCCAGACATATGCTGGCCACCCACAGACAGTGACTGGGAGAATCGGGCAATGAGTTCCTCTGCACTTTGCAGGGACCCGGGTGAGCGTGCAACTTCCAGGCAGTCTCGGCCACTGAAAACATGGAGGACATGATCTGGGATGCCTATGTTGCAGGTATCAAATAACCCACCAGGGGAAAGGTCAGGTAGAGAGAGAGAACGGCACCGTGTGGAAGGCCATCCTCCTTGCCATAAAGTCCAGGAGATTGCCTGACTCCCATTGGCAGGAAGTCCTTCCATGCCACTCGATCTCTGCTATGTACTACCACTAATGCTCCCCCTCTTGAAAGAATTTTCTCCTTCCCCAGGATGTCCCCGTCGGAGATCACCCTACCCTCCTGGCTGATGTCTCTAGGGCCGGCCCTGCTATGAAAACATGTGAGGGGCCATAAAACTGACACCCTTGTTGAAAGGGTTCAACTGCTCCTCACGAACACCCAATACACGTACATGGCCTACCCAGATGGGCGCAAGGAAATGGTCTCCATCTGGGACCTCGCACACTTGGGGGCCCCCAAGGAACATACCCACCAGGCAGCATCCCATCTCTCCTTCCGTGGACACGCATTACGAACCGCTGCACCCTCCCCCCACCCCAGACACTCCGGCCGAGCTGACTCGCCCCCAACAGAACGACAAAGCGCTAGAGTTCCGGGATGAGACAGCGGTCCCGGCAGCAACCCCGCAACCAGCGGTCCGCTGGTCAGTACGGAAGATCAAGCCACTGAACCGGCTTAACTTGTAAGGCTTTGTGCCCTACGTCACAGTGCCGGACAATTAACAAAAAACAAGGGGTGCATGTGGTGAACTGCTGTATCCCTGATTACTTGGCTTGTCCCATCCTGTGACTATATCTGTGGCCCCTCCCTTTTTTGACCTTGTACAAAGCCTCTGACACCTTGACCCTTCCCCAGGAAGCCCGGGGTCACAGTATAGGATGAGGTCCCTGTCCATTGTGAACAAAAACCTGGAGATCTGTGATACAGACTCTGCCTCTCGAGTTATTTACTGTGTGTCACGTCTCCAGCTCTCCTGCAGTTGCACAGACTCATGTTCAAACCATTGGCAACCCGAGCTCCCGATCCAAACCTCTGACACGATCAGCACCTGAGGCCCTTGGGGACCCCTACTGGATCTCAGGACCCTTTAGAATCCCGGTTCCGACACCTGGCTCCACGTGATCTCATCTCCAGCAGCCCGCAGGCCCTTGCAAAGATATTTATTTATTTATTTGTAGAGATGAATACTTGTCCTATGAGTATTTTTTGTCTGTATGTGTGCTACGTCTGGTTGTATGTATTACACCGAGGACCGGAGAACGATGTTTCGTCGGGTTGTACTTGTACAATCACATGACAATAAACTTGATTTGACTTATCCCTAATTGGTCCTACCCTCCCTCTCATCTTTTTTTTTTGTTCTTCATACACTATGCAGATGACACGAAAATAGGAGGAGTGGTGGATAGTGAAGTAGATTTTCTTGGATTACAGAAGGATTTGGTTTGTTCGGAAGAGTGGGCTGAAAGATGGCAGATGGAATTCAATGTAGACAAGTGCGAGGAGTTGCATTTTGGTAAAAATAACCTGAATAGGATATATACAGTTAAGGGGAGGGCATTGAGGCACGCAGAGGAGCAAAGGGACCTGGGGGTTATGGTACAGAGTTCACTGAAGGTGGATTCGCATGTAGACAGGGTGGTTAAGAAGGCATATGGTATGCTGGCCTTCATAAATCATAGTGTAGAGTATAGGATCTGGGAGGTGATGCTGTAGATGTTTAAGGCATTGGTGAGGCCAAGTTTGGAGTACTGTGCTCAGTTCTGGTCTCCAAATTATAGAAAGGATATAGATAAGGTGGAGAGGGTGCAGAGAAGGTTTACAAGGATGTTGCCTGTCTTACAACATCTAGATTACAGGGAGAGATTAAGGAGTCTGGGACTTTATTCATTGGACGACTGAGAGGGGACTTGATAGAGGTATTTAAAATTATGAAAGGAATAGGTAGACTAGACATAAACAGACTCTTTCCCCTGAGGGCAGGGGAGGTTGGAACAAGAGGCCATGAATTAAGGGTAAAGGGGCAAAACTTTGGGAGAAATATCAGAGGATGCTTTTTCACTCAGTGAGTGGTGGCAGAATGGAATGAACTTCCGAATGAGATAGTTGCGGCAGGGACCCCTCTGTCATTTAAGAGAAGGTTGGATGTGTACATGGAGGGTTATTGGCGGAGAGCGGGAGATTTGAGCTAGTGGAGTTGTTCTAGTGAACCGATGCGGACTCGAAGGGCCGACATGGCCTTTTTCTGCTCCGGAAATGGTTATATGGAAGCGCTGCTTCAAAAAGAGACTTGTATGACACTTCCATGTTCCCATTTGCCAAGGCTTTCTCGTGCCCCTTCTATTTCTACCAAGACCTTCCTTGAGTTCCTTCCTGGCTATCATATGGTAGATTGAACGGGCTCTTTCTACATGGGAAGGAAATATGAAATGCGAAAGTTCGCTGCTTGAAGCAAGTCAGAGTTGTGGAGGTACACAGCCCAGAGCAGGCCCTCTGGTCCAAATCCTCCATGTTCTCCAAGCCCGCTTTCCAGATGAATCCCACTCGCCTGAATTCCAGTGAAGGCTTTGCCCCGTTGATCGGTGCTTGTGGCAGAGAATAAGAACAGGCTGAGATAGCCATTCATTGTGGAGACGTCTGGGCCTACAAGGAGCATGGGGACAGAGTGGAACAAAGTGGTGTGGAGGCTGAAGAATGGGTCAGCCAGTTTTTGGAACTCCTGCTTCTCTTCCTTGGGTCCCTGGTTCGATGCCATTAAGGAGTATTTTTCCCACCTCTCACGGTCCAAAGATATACGGGTTTAGTAGATCGATTGGTAACATGGGGCAACACTGTTAGTGTAGCGGTTAGCACGACGCAGTTACAGCGCCAGCAATCGGGACGGGGGTTCAAATCCCGCGCTGTCTGTAAGGAGTTTTTACATTTTCCTCATGTCTGCGTGGGTTTTCCCTGGGGGGGCTCCATTCGAAAAGTACTGGGAGGCGTAGGTTAATTGGGCATCATGGACTCGTGGGCCGAAAGGGCCTGTTACCGGGCTGTATGTCTAAATTTAAAATTTTAAACAAATTTAAAATGGGTGAAATTGGTCACGTGGGTGTTAAGTGGTCACATGGATGTGATTGGTCACATGGGTGTTAAGTGGTCACATGGATGTGATTGGTCACGTGGGTGTCTTTTGTTACATGGGTGTAATTGGCAGCACGGGTGCATGGGCCCGAATGGCCCGTCACACCGTATCTCTTTTGAATAGGGTTGCTATCCATCCCTGGGCTCCTGCTGCCACCCGGTGGTGAGGCATAGACAGTGCGCCACCTGTGAATGAATATTCCGTGGGGTGAACATGGAAGAGGTTTATCTGGAAGAAGGGGTCAGGCCCCAAATCTCAGCCATATAGCTTTACCTCCTACAGATGCTGTGAGAGTTCCTCCAGTATGTACCATGCATTTTGCAGCAGCTTCATTTTTCAGGGGAGCTGGTCACCGGTCTTTCGCAGCCTCAGGTTGTCCCACCTGCGGCAGGAAGCACTGCGGCCGATAACGCCACGGTCATGCACATGGAAAACTGCGACCCATTATCATCGCCACGTCGGACTGCACAGAATCGGGACCCTGGTCCCACCTGAATCAGAATTTATTGTCATGAACATGCCATGAATTTGTTGTTTGGTGGCGGAATCGCTGCAAATTACATTTCAAAAATAAATAAATAGTGCAAGAAAAGAGGGGCAGTGTCTGTGGTTCGTTGACCATTCAGGGATTTGATGGCAGAGGGGAACAACCTGTCCTTGTGCTGTTGGGTGTTCATCTTCAGGCTCCTCTACCTCCTTCTGGATGGTAGCAGAGTGAAGAGGGCATGGCCTGGGCAGTGGGGGATAGAGGCTCTTAAGACCCTGCCTCTTGTGGGATGTCCTCGATGGAGTGAAGACTGGTGCCTGTGACGATGCTGGCTGAGTTCGCAGCTCTCTGCAGTCTCTATCTGTCCTGTGTGTTGGCATCTCCATACCAGACACCAATGCAACCAGTCAGAATGCTCTCCCCGGTACACCAGTAGAGAGCCTGGCACACATCCATGCTGACGTTTTTTGCTCATCTACTCTAATCTCCTTGGTCTGCATTAGCACCTGTGACAGGTAATGTTGGGTTTGTATTGTATATAGCGATGATTTTGGGAGATAAATTGGGGCAGGTTTGTTAGTGTAGGTTACGCACCAACACTTTAAGACAGATCTTATTTAAAATACCAGAACTCTAGTCACACTAGACAGGCTGGCACCAAGAGCATTGCAAAACTTAGGAGGGTGCCCAAGAGACTTCACGAATGGATTCTTGTTTACAAAGAGGCAACAGGTGAAATAACTCATCGGAGCCGCAGGCTGTCTGGAGTGGAACTTGCTGTTCTAAGAGAGTCATGTGGTTTTGCAAGCAGAGAGAGTCAAACGGGCTTTCCTCTCTGAGAGAGAAAGAGATCAGTTTTGCAGTGGTACAGTAAGTAGCAGCTGGGACTGGAACAGGACAAGCTGACAAACTTGTGGAAAACCCCATTTAGAAGATGGGTTGTGAGTGCTTAGTTCAGCCTGGTCAAAGCCCTTGTGGTTCATACAAGAGGAGGGGACTGGCTGCCTAATGTTTCACTTTAAATAAGAGAAACAAAAAGGAACTCTGTGATGACCTGAAGGAAAGAGGTTATCATCTGGAGAACCCTGAGGGGGAAAGTTTTGTCAGCAAGACCCTGGAGTGGCTGATTAAAAGGAATCAGTTGTGGGTGTCCAGTGAACAACAAATCTCCCTCTGAAAACCAACAAGAATTTTCCTGAGTGGTAACCATTTACCTTTCAAGCACCAAAGCCTGGTGAACTTTATAAATGTTAAATGATATGCACAGTCTAAGAATTGCCTGTGAGTTTTGAGGAATGAGAAGTGAGATTGGACTGTGAACCAAAGAACTTTTCTGAACTTACACACACATTACATACACGTGCGCTTAGAATTAGAAGGGGGTTAAGTTAGGTTAGTTAAGTTAATAGTGATAAGTTAAAGTGTGATTCTGTTTTCATGTGTAAAGATGATTAAAAGCAACTTTTATTTAAGTAACCATTTGTCTTGGTGAATATCTATTGCTGCTGGGTTTTGGGGTCCTCTGGGCTCATGCCACACCCAACCCATCTCTGCCTCAGAAAGTTGTTGAGGCCAGTTCATTGGGGAGTTGGATGGTGAAAGAGGTCGAGGGGTGTGAAGGGAAAGCACAGAGGTCCCAGGATCAGCCATAATGAAAGGGAATGGTGGTGCAGGATGTGTACTAAATCCTGCACCATACTCCCTCGACACCAAACAATTATTCCACTAAACAGCATTGCAACTCCATCTAGTAACATGCCAGCAACATCATGATCGTGGAAAGGGGATCAAATAATGACGAGACAGAATACAGCAAGGAGATTGAAAGTCCAGTGGTGTGGCGCCAAGACAGCAACTTCATTGTCAATACCATCAAGACGAAGGAGATGATCACTGCCTTCAGGAGAGGGGACAGAATAGTCTACGCCCCTGTCTACATCAATGTGCTGCAGTGGAAAGAGTGGACAGTTTTGAGTTCTTAAGAAGAAGAAATATCTCCAGTGACCTGATCTGGGACAAACAAGTTGACGTGATGGTCAAGAACGTAACCCAGAGGTGTTGGTTTTTCGGCTTCTGCTCCTGCTTCCCGAAGGTGGCAGTGAGAGGAAGTGGCGACCCGAGTGATGGGGGTCCTTTCTGATGTCGGCTGCTCTAATGGGAAGGTCACGTGACCTCACCAGCAGGCAAGCGATAGCAAGTGACCTCACCTACCAGTTCTGCCCACCTGATGTGTGATTGTCCCTCACAGCTGATGTGTGATTGGTCCTGCAGGTGCCAATCAAGGGTTAGCTCTGCCCACAGGGATCTTCTCGGCATTTTGAGGAACCTCTGTATTGACTTCCAGTCTGATGCTTTACAGCTACTGCGCCACACAAAGATGTCCATCATACTCCTGTAAAAATGTGGTCAAGATGGGGGCCAGTAGCCTTGCCCTCCTCAATCTTAGGGAATGAGGGCCCTGATGCGCTTTCTTGGCTATTGAGGAGGTGTTGTGGGTCCAGGACACGTCATCCTTTATATGCACTTTGTGCCCTCCATCTTCTCCATGACAAAACCATTGACATGTAATAGAGAAGTCTGAATACACCTGAGATTGTCTGATCTTGGAAGTTCAGGGCTGCACTTGGAGGGGAGACCACCTTGGAACACCGGGCCCTGTAGGTTTCAACGAGGGGTGCTGGACAAAATGGCGACTCTCTAAATGCCTCACGGTGGAGTAAAGTCCAGTAATATTAATGTAATATTAATGGAACCTTTACCTTTGCTTTAGAATGGTTGACTTCCATCCTTATAAAGTCCACAATCAGCTCCTTTGTCTTGTCCATTATTGCGTATAATTGTCTGGTCTGGCACACCCATTGGCCGATTGCACCTGTGGCCCCCCTCCCCACAGGCTCCTGTATAAAGGTGACTGTCCCACAGCCCTCTCGTCAGTGCAGGACAGTCAAGTAGTATGGATGCGCCTTTGTTCTTAAGTGAATGCATCCTATTAGTTTCTCCACAAGTCTTTTGAGTAATTGATGGCGCATCATCCACGTTGAGAGTCAGGTTGTTGTTCTTGCACTATTTGACGAGCCTCCCAACCTCATGAAACTATGCCGTAAAGAAACAGGCCATTTGGTCAAACTCGTCCGTGCCTCCCTGGACTTGGCCCATATCCCTCTAAACCATTCCGTATACCCGTCCGAATGTCTTTCCCAAGTCATAATTGCTCCCGCTTCCATTACTTTTTCTGGCAGCTCGACCTCCATTCGGCATCTCTTCCCCACCCCCACCAATATTTAGACCGAAAGGCTTCAGCAGTCCCAGATGAGGTGCTGGCCCTCCAGCCTGCCTTGGATCCCCAGTGACAGGACATGAACCATTGACTCCTCTGTGGCCTTCTCTACGTCAGAGGTCGCTTCGCTGAGCACCTTCGCTCTGCCCGCATCAGTGACGTGGAACTCCCAGTGGCCAACCATTTCAGTTCTGCATCCCGCTCCCATCCTCACATAACTGTTCTATTTCACCAAGATCACCAGTAAATGGGAGGAACAACACTTGATTTTCCATCTGGGCACCGCCCAATACGCTGTTTGACCTGCTGAGTTCCTCTAGCATTGAGTTTTTAAATGAAATGGTGGGGAGGGAGGGGGAGGGAATGAGGAATTAAAATGGTAGGGAATGGGAAGCTCAGGTTCATCTCTGCAGACCAAACACAAAGCAGTCACCCAACATGGAACATAGTACGTAAAGCATTACAGCGTAGTAGAGTGCCAATTTTGTGCCAACCTAGTATGTAAACCTACCCTACAAAAATTTCGTCCTTCTCTCCCTCTGAGCTAAAAACACCTTTTTGCTGCTTTCATCCAGGTGCATTTCTCTTACCTTCATCTGCCTAAATATCCCTATTGTACCAGCCTCCGCTGGCAATGCATTCCAGGCCCCCACCACTCTCTGTATATATTAAAAAAATGTCCCTTTCACGTCCAACTGGACGAAATTGCAATCTTCCGTCGTCAGTGTAGAAACATGCAAACCGACATAGCACATGATTTATATGCAGTGCGTAAATAAAAATAAATAAATATTGTTAAATAAACCGTCGAGTCTTGGAGGCACTGTATGAGCAGTTTGATGCCACTTCTAAACATTCCTTTGCTCACCCTATACAGATGCCCTTGGGTATTTGCTGTTGCCGAACAGGGTAAAAAAAAAGTCTTTGTTTGCTTTCTCTACTTTAAAGGAGACCATTCTGAGAGCTCCGAATACAGTACACTGGATGTATTCTTGGAATCCAGATCAAATCCCAAAGGTAAAACAGGATCAGGCTGCCGCACCACTTCATGCCCAAAGGTGGCAGTATTGAGACAAGTTACTAAGCATTGCCACCTCCAGGTCACTGGGGAAACTGCAGCCAGTTTCGCTGCTTCCAGTCTGTTCAGGAAATGAAATTTAACGTTTCATTGGACAACATTTTATTTCAAAATGTTTGCTTCCTGATTAAAAAAAAAATTGGGGATCATAATAGACAATTTCAAGCTGAACATGAAGATAATTTCAGATTTGCTGTATCTCGTAGGAAGTTGGAGAAACATGAACTTCTATTGAATTGAGCCTGTTTAATCGCTTCACGACGCTGACACATTACATTAGTTCAACTGACCTAAAAATGCTTTTCCACTCATTTTCCTTTGTACTCGGAGACTGATGCCTCTCGTGCCAGCGTCCAACAATAGTCGGCCAACATCGATGGATTCCAGTCTGCCCTGATACCACTTTTCCGCGGTTACAATGTCCTGGGGAATCCTTTCACCGTGTTCGTGATCAGCAGGGAAGACGTCCCAGTGGCCCAATGAATTTTCAATGACGTGTTGCATGTCTGCTTGAAGCACGTTGTCAATCAGCTGGTTGTAGCTGTAGCTCCCAAGAAAATTCTCAGCAACATCTTTAAAAGCCTTCCATGCATGCCCAGACCTAAGACAACATTTGCAGAGCACCTGTGCTGACTGCACGCCCAGGCACGCTTCGACTGACCAAAGCCGCTTGCTTTGTGGGCACTACACTAGTAAACTTAAATATGACAGGAAATCGCAAAAATAGGTTAAATCTAAAAAAAAAGAGGTGATATTCGGGATCAGCATCCCAAAATATATAAAATGCACCCAAGAGTGTTCAGGAAGGGAAATCTTCAATGTCCAGTGTAATTAGAGATCTCCTGATGCTCCCAAGCATTGCTAGAGGAATACAATGGGTCAAGAAGCATCAGTGGGTGAAGGATATTGGTCAACGCTTCGACCCTTCACCGGACTGAGGGGAGTGAGTACGGAATCCAGCGTGAAGAGGACAGGGTGGAGGGGCAAGGCAGGGGGAATGGATAACCAGGCAGGCAGAGGTGAGACATGAATGACAGAAACCAGGCTAAGGGAGAGAAAGCAGAAGGAAACAACAGGGAGTCAGATGGATGGAGGAAGGTAAGTTGCTTAGGGTCGAGTTGGTGATTGGAGACAAAGTTGGTCGGGGTTGGAACCCCATAGAGTGTGTGACAGAGTATATAAAAGCTTTTGGGAGCTAAATTGGGAAAGGTTTGTTTGAGTAGGTCACATACAAACACTTCAAAACAGATCTTATTTTAAATGCTGGAGCTCTGCCTAATGCAAGAGCTTTGAAGAGTGCTCAAGAGACTTCACTAATGGATTGTTATTTACAAAAGGCAACAGATGAAAGAGCTTGTCGGAGCCGCTGCTATCTGGAGGAGAGCTTGCTGTTGTAAGAGGGTCATGTGGTTTAGCAAGCGAGAGAGTCAAACCGACTTTCTCTCAGGGAGAGAGCGAAAAACACACACACACACACACACACACACACACACACACACACACACACACACACACACACACACACACACACACACACACACACATCACTTGTACAGTGATACAGCCAGCAGAAGTAGCTGGGACTGGAAAAGGACAAGTTGGCAAGCCCATTTGGAAGACAGCCTGGTCAAAGCCCTTGTGGTTCATGCAGGAGGAGAGGACTGACTGTCTAATGTTTCACTTGGAATAAGAGAAACTAAAAGGAATTCTGTGATGACCTGAAAGAAAGAGGTTATCATCTGGAGAACCCTGATGAGACAAGTTTCGTCAGCAAGACACTGAAGTGACTGATGGAAGTACATCAGTTGTGAATATCCTGGAACAACACATCTCTCTCTGAAAACCGACAAAAACCTTGCTGAGCGATAACCATTTACCTTTCAAGCACCAAAGCCTGGTAAAGATTCATAAATGTTAAATTCTGTGCATAGTATAAGAATTGCCTGCAACCTGTGAACTTGGAGGAATGAGAAGTGAGATTGGACTGTGAACCAAAGAACCTTTCTGAACTTAAACACACATTACATACATGTACGCTTAGAATTAGAAGGGGGTTAGTTAGGTTAAGTAAGTCAATAGAGATAAGTTAAGGTTTGATTCTATTTTCATGTTTAAAGATAATTAAAAGCAACTTTTGTTTAAGTAACCATTTGTCTTGGTGAATATCTATTGCTGCTGGGTTTTGGGGTCCTCTGGGCACGTAACAAGTGAGAATGGTGGTATAAAGGGAGACCAGATGGAACTGAAGGGGTGAGAGGAGAGGAAGAACCCAGTGGGAAGATGGAGGGGGAAGAATGGAGGAGGGGTGTTAAGATGGCACAACTTCAGGATGAAAGGGCATCCTCTTAGAACAGAGATGCTTAGGAATTTCTTCAGCCAGAGGGTGGTAAATCTCTGGAATTTGATGGTTGTGGAGGTCAGGTCATTGGATACATTTAATGCCGAGATTGATAGGTCCTTGTTTATCCAGGGCATCAAAGATTATGGCGAAAAGGCTGGGCAGTGGGGCTGAGTGGGAGAATGGATCAGCTCAAAGGGCTGAATGGCCTATTACTAAAGTTGAAATTTATCGTGTATTTTACATTTTTATGTATTATTATGTGACCATAAACGGAATTTTGAAGCTTGAATGTCGAAAGGGGCTGTGAGAAGCAATTACCACCAAATCAAAAGGGGTTTCCATAGGGACGTTGATCCGAGCTGTCGGTAATGTGAAACTTAGGTAGGTTCCAAGCCCACCCAGGCACCTTCTCCCAGTTCTCCCACCCGCCCACCCCCCACCGTTACATAAATGTCTGAGCTGGAGCCGCCTCCTACACCAGTTTTTATCAGTTAAGGTGTAGCCCTCTCTCAAATGCATTTGGCACAATTTTTCCCACTTCTTCCCCCTTTCTGGTTCTCGATCTCACTCTTTCCATGTGCTCCACTTCTCCACCTCCATCTGACATTCTCTGAAATGCTCCTTCCTCTGATACGTTCTCAGTGCAACACCGAAACAACGCGTCTGTCAAACCTTTCAGCACATTTCACTTGTTAAATGAAGAAAATGTGTGTGTTTGAAAGCATGGATCTCCGGAAACAAGGGAAGTTTCCCTGCTGCTATTAAACAACTTTTTCTCATATTCTACACTTGGTCTTTCTACACACTTCTGCCACCTCCATCCTCACCTCCCCGCCTTCTATAGGGACCACTCCCTCTGCGACTGAAGTGCCAGTTGGTGAAGTGGACAAAGACGATGCGGTCAAACAATAATCATGGCTTTTATTAGCAGAAACTCATGGTACAATAATGAAAGACAATAGATGCATATCCGGTTATATCCAAGGGGAGTGTCCTTAACAGTAGAGATAATACACAGCCAATGTTAGTACAGCAAGGCTCGCCAGAGGGGGGACAAGCAGCTTGGCAGACGTTCACCACAGTGACTCCCTCGTTCACTCATCCCTTCCCATTAACTGCCCCCCCCCACCAACCCCAGCACCTTCCTCTGCACCCACAGGGGGTGCCACACTTGGGCCCACACCTCCTCCCTCACCACCATTCGGGGCTCCAAACTGCCCCTTCAAGTGAAGCAACTCTTCACTTGTGTATCCGCGGGAGTGATCTAACTGTATCAGATGCTCCCGCTGTGGCCCTGTCAACATCGGAGAGACTGGACGCAGACTGGCCGATCGCTTCGCTGAGCACCTTCGGTCTGTCCGCATCAGCGAGAGGGATCTCCCAGTGGCCAGCCACTCCCAGTGGCCACATCCCACTCCCATGCTGACATGTCAGTCCAGGGGCTCATGTACTGTCCAGCCATTACCACTGGAAACTGGAAGAGCAACACCTAATTTTCCGCCTGGACATTCTCCAACCGGATGGCCTTAACATTGATATCTCCCATTTCTGCTAGTTTTCTGTCTGATCTCCCTATTCCCTCTGTCTTCTTTCCTCCCGGTCTCCACCCTCTTCCCTCTCCATTCACAGACCCACCTCTCTTCCTCCTACTTGCTGGGGTACCCTCCCTCTCTTATTCACCTAAGACGTGCTGCTTGTAGGTCTGGGCTCCCCCCCCCCCCACCTCCCTGACCCTCTCCACACTATCTTCACATTAAAAGCCCTAAAGCCCATCACGTTAAAAGAGCAGAAGCCCTAAGGCCCATCGAGTCTGTTCCGTGACACTAAGCTGAATAATGCTCACCCCCCTAGTTCCAATTTCCAGCTTTTTCCCCATATATCTTGATACCTGTAATAATGAGGTACTTATCCATTTCCTGTTTAAATACTCCCAGTGATCTGGCCTCCAGTGGATTGCACAGATCCACGACCCTCTGACTAAAGAAGTTCTTCCTCCTCTATGTTCTAATTGGATAACTTCTAATTTTAAGACTCTGACCCCTTGTCCTTGATTCACTCATCAAGGAAAACATCTTCACTCCATCAAAACCTTTCAATATTCAAAATATCTCTATGAGATCCGCTCTCATTCTCCTAGACTCCAACGAATACAACCGAAGAGCTGCCAAAGGCTCCTCATATGCCAGCCACTGCATTCCAGGAATCATCCTAGTAAATCTCCTCTGTACCCTCTCCAACAACATCACATCCTTTCTAAGATAGGGGACCCAAAACTGCACACAGTTCTCCAAATGGGGTCTCACCAGTGCCCCATAGAGCCTCATCAACACCTCTTTACTCTTGTACATTATTCCTCTTGAAATGAAGGCCAGCATAGCATTCATCTTCTTCACTGGGCATTAACTTTTAGATTTCTCTGCACCAGGACACCCAGGTCTCTTTGCACCTCCGAGGATTGAATTTTCTCCCTATCCAAATAGCCAAAATGGTGATCATGTACCTTTATCTTTGTTATGTAAAGTACGTCGTTTGACCTGCTGAGTTTCTCCTGCATCGGGTTTTCACTCTTTGACTTTGTATGCCCTGCACTTTTATTTTATTATTGAACAACCTATTTTTACTTAAGTATGAGTTGACTTACCTGGGTAGCACACAAATCTCGATACACATGACAACAAACAATTCAGTAGTGGTGAGGCAACGCCTGGAGTACTGTGCACAGTTCTGTTCTCTTTACCTGTGGATGGATATGCAGGCAAACCCTGCCTTACACGATTAATTCGTCCCAATTTTTTCTCACGTAAGATGAATTCGTGTTAAGTGATTAATAGAGTCAGTCAGAGTTTATTTGTCATTTTTAAAACTGTAAAATAGCCACAAAAATGAGATTGTGTTTCTGAAGGACAAGATGTTACATAGCAGCGGGCAAAAAGGCACCATAGCAAGGACCCGCCGCGAGCAACAGTCACACAGCCATCTTGAACCCTGGGCACCGTCTTGTCCCAGCCTCCCAATTATGATTTTAACCAATCAACAGGAATAATTACAATGAGTCCCCGTCCTTTCAGATCATCCATCAAGACTTATAAAAATGCACTTTAGCTTAAAATGCCAAAACCTTCAAGGATAATAAAAATAAATGATATTTTTCATTTATTTCACAACTCTTCTTTGGCTTGGCTTCGCGGACGAAGATTTATGGAGGGGGTAAAAAGTCCACGTCAGCTGCAGGCTCGTTTGTGGCTGACCAGTCCGATGCGGGACAGGCAGACACGATTGCAGCGGTTGCAAGGGAAAATTGGTTGGTTGGGGTTGGGTGTTGGGTTTTTCCTCCTTTGCCTTTTGTCAGTGAGGTGGGCTCTGCGGTCTTCTTCAAAGGAGGCTGCTGCCCGCCAAACTGTGAGGCGCCAAGATGCACGGTTTGAGGCGTTATCAGCCCACTGGCGGTGGTCAATGTGGCAGGCACCAAGAGATTTCTTTAGGCAGTCCTTGTACCTTTTCTTTGGTGCACCTCTGTCACGGTGGCCAGTGGAGAGCTCGCCATATAATACGATCTTGGGAAGGCGATGGTCCTCCATTCTGGAGACGTGACCCATCCAGCGCAGCTGGATCTTCAGCAGCGTGGACTCGATGCTGTCGACCTCTGCCATCTCGAGTACCTCGACGTTAGGGGTGTGAGCGCTCCAATGGATGTTGAGGATGGAGCGGAGACAACGCTGGTGGAAGCGTTCTAGGAGCCGTAGGTGGTGCCGGTAGAGGACCCATGATTCGGAGCCGAACAGGAGTGTGGGTATGACAACGGCTCTGTATACGCTTATCTTTGTGAGGTTTTTCAGTTGGTTGTTTTTCCAGACTCTTTTGTGTAGTCTTCCAAAGGCGCTATTTGCCTTGGCGAGTCTGTTGTCTATCTCATTGTCGATCCTTGCATCTGATGAAATGGTGCAGCCGAGATAGGTAAACTGGTTGACCGTTTTGAGTTTTGTGTGCCCGATGGAGATGTGGGGGGGCTGGTAGTCATGGTGGGGAGCTGGCTGATGGAGGACCTCAGTTTTCTTCAGGCTGACTTCCAGGCCAAACATTTTGGCAGTTTCCGCAAAGCAGGACGTCAAGCGCTGAAGAGCTGGCTCTGAATGGGCAACTAAAGCGGCATCATCTGCAAAGAGTATTATTTCACAACTACATCATAAATAAATGATTTCTTTCTTTTCAAAATATTTTAATTGATTTTAATAAAGAATTTGTACAAACAAAAAGGGACAATTCAATAAAAGGTAGTACAGACATTTACACAAACTAAGATATCACTAACATACATAAACTTTAAATCATATCCATATCCTAAATAGGACAGACCTTTTTTTTGGGAAAAAAAAACTCTAATAACTTAAAAAAAAGGAAGAAAGAAGAAAATAGTAGAGGAGAAACCCCTTACTTATCCGTGTTGCCAGATGCTAGACATGCCTGGTATTAAAAGAAAATGGAAGGTTAGAAACAAAATTAATATAAGGAATGTGGAAAAGATACAAGTTAATCAATTTAATTACACTGGGGCAAAATAATAACTAAACTATTTCTTAGAAAAATACTTGTCCAAAGTTGACCACACAGATTTTGATTTTTTTTTTCCTCATTTATACAATTTCATACAGCTAGTGATCGGTTTTTCTAAATGTCTGCGGATTTCCAGGCTTCTTTCCACATTAGGATTGCCATTTAGATAAAAATCCTTGGCGGCTTCAACAAGTTCAAATCCTTCTTCAAGATCTTTTACCACGATTTCTTCACAGTAACTGAACAATTACATGGGTAAAGCAGGAAATGGACACCGTTCTTCCCATCGCCGTAACTGAATTTCACGTTGATTGAAGTCGGACATGGCAGGGTTGGCCTGTACTGGGTCTGGAGCCGATGTCGAGGAAGTTCACCAGGTTGATCCCGGATGTTAAAGGATTAGCTTTGGTGAAGACATTGAGCTCAGTAGGATGAGGGGGAATCTTACGAGGCATAACATTGTGACAGGAATAGATAAGAAGGTGATGTTTCCCCTGGAAGGTGATGCCAGTACTAAGGGACCTAACCATGATTTGAGGGAGCTGATGAGGAACAGAGAAGAGGAGGACCTGTTTCTCCAAGAGAGTAGTGAATGTATGGGATTCTCTGCCCAAGAAGGCAGTAGAGATTGCTTCATTGAAGACATAGAAATGAGCAAAACAGATGAACGTAAGACACATGAGCAGGAGTCGGCCATCTGACCTGTCAAGCCTGACCTGCCATTCAATAAGATCATGGCTGATATAGCCGTGGACTTACTGTTCCTGATAACCCTGTTTAAATCTAAATTTAGACCTGTAGGCACGTGGAAAAAAAAGGCCTTTCTGCCCCACAAACCCCTGCTACCCAAATGCCCCAATTAACCTCCAATCCCTGTATGTTTTTGAAGGGTTGGAGGAAACCAGAGCAGCCAGAGGAAACCCATACAGCCATGGGAAGAATGTACAAACTCCTTACAGACAGGGCCAGATTCAATCCCGGGTTGCTGGCACTGTGATGGAATTGTACTAACCACTACCGTAACTGTGCCTGTTATAAGAGAGAGCATTAACTGAAGTCGAGTGAAGCTCAATTTAGTTCCAGGAGCAGGGGGACCTAATGGGACGAGAGGGACATTCAAAAAACTCTTAGGCACGTAGAAAAATAGAGGGTTATGGGTGTGAGATAGGGAAATTTTGTATTGTTGTGGAGTAGTTTTACCTAGGTTAGTACAACTTTGTGGGCTGAAAGGCTTGTACTCTGCTGTTCTATGTTCTCTGTTCTATTAAATGCAGCCACAGACAGAGCACAATTTATATTGGTTTATGATGGACATCAATTAACACCAAGGCAGGGCAGCATAAGAGCACTGTTGTGGGGATCATTCAGGAGCCTGATGGCTGCAGAGAAGGAACCATCCTTAAGCCAGTTGGTGAACATGTTCACAATTGATGGGAGGATGGAGAAGTGAATGGGTCTAGGATGTAATGGGCCATTCATCCCGGGCAGCCAGAGATGTAGATGGAGTACATGGAGGGGGAGGGAAGTTTGTGTAATATTCTGAGCACCTTCTGTAACTTCTCCTCATCTTAAGCAGAGCAGCTCCTGTACCACGCCATGGCACATGCAGCAAGTCTGCTCTCAGTGGTGTAAAAACACCACAGCCCCTTTTAAACTGCAGCACCTGGGTTGCCCTCCTGGGGCCAGGGTGCGATTACCGTGGCAAAGGTGCTAGAAGCACCTTTCAAATCACAGGGGGATCTTGCCCCCGCGATGACGCGTCACATATTCACCAGAAGTACCGCTGGATGTTCAGATGCTGGCTACCTGGTGGCTCATGCACGCAAATGCTGACATCACCGGAATAAGCGGGTCTGCCATTTTCCTGCTCAAATCGCCTGTGGTCGTGACCTAGGCAAGTTTAACTGGGTTTCCTGACTACCTCTGAGGTAGGTCAGGGACCTGGTTGGATACCAACGGGGTTGACCGGGTCAGACCCTTTCTAACTGCTGTGTAACTGGGGCGCTAGCTAACCCCATCTTACACGGCAGTTAGGAAGGGCCTTATAATGTAGAAACTCAGCAGAGTCAAACAGCGTACTTTATACGGCAAAGATAAAGGTGGATTGCGGAGATAACGATACATTGTGGAAGATAATATGTTGGATGCGGAGGCTGAGGGTGGTGGGTGAGGACAAGGGGAATCCTGTTCTTCTTGCCTCAAGGGACAGAGGCAGATGTGCGGGAAATAGAGGAGATGCAGGTGAAGGCTGAGTTGATGGCGGTGGTGGGGAGAAACACGCTTTATGAAGAAGGGCATCTCGGATGATCTGGAGTAGAAGACTTAATCTTTTGAACAGATGTGACGGAGACGGAGGAATTGAAAGAAAGGATTAGAATCCTTACAGGGGACAGAAGTGTAGCCAAGGTAGATGTGGGAGTTGGTAGGTTTGCAGAAAATGTCTGTCGCTGTGGTGCCCCTGTTGGGGAAGTCTATTCCAGAAAAGTTTTGCCGGAATGGCTCAGATGAGGAATTTCTCTTGGAAGATTGGAATTTGGGTTACATACATTCAGCACGGGTAACAGGCCATTTTTGCCCATGTGTCCATGCCGCCCAATTTTCATCCAATTTATCTACAACCCCCCCACCCTCTCCAACTTGGTACATTTCAAATGGTGGGAGGAAACTGGAGCCCCCAGGGAAAACCCACGCAGGCACAGGGAGAACGTACAAATTCCTTACAGACAGAGCGGGATTCGAACCCTGGTTGGCTGGCCTCTTCTCCTTGAAGCAAAGAAAGGTGAAGAGATTTGAGAGAAATGAACCAGTTGAGATGGGACAGATGCAGAGGAACAAGGGATGGTCCATATATGGAAGAAAAGAGGACACTGTCGAATCAGATATAATTTTGCAATTAAGGCATTTGGACAGATATACTGTATGGATAGGAAGGGGTTGGAAAGATATGGCCCATTGCAGGCAAATAGGACCTGCCCAGAATTCCAACTTGGTCAGCAGGGACGAGTTGGGCTGAAGGGCCTATTCTGTGCCTGATGGCTGCCTGTAGTTTCATCATAATAGGTTCAGACCGGTAGAGAGAGAGAGAGAGAGAAGAGAGAGAAAGAGAGAGAGAAGAGAGAGAGAGAGAGAGAGAGAGAGAGAGAGAGAGAGAGAGAGAGGAGAGAGAGAGAGAGAGAGAGGAGAGAGAGAGAGAGATTGATGGTTTAGTGCAAGGTTAAAATGAAGGGTAAAAATTTGAATTATGATCTGGAAACTTTGCAGATTCTCTTTCGAAAGAGAATTGGATAATTATCTGAAGATAAAATGTTTGCAGTTCTGTGAAGAGTGGGGGAATGCTACTGATGGGATTGCTCTCTGAGGAGCTAGCATGGGCAGTATAGCCTGAATAGCCTGAATGCCCTACAATTGTGCTGTGACATCCTTATGACTCCTAGCATGGATGTGAGGGTTCCAGCACTTCCCTCCATGTCCACGGATGCTGTCTGGCCTGCTGAGAGGCTCCAGTACTTTTATTTTTACTACAGATTTCCCGTAGTGCTAGTTTCCTCAATCATTTCCCTTCTTCTTTCCCTTCTTACTTCTTCTCTTTCTTCCTCAATGAAGTGTAAGCACCAGGCCCTGACGGAGGGATGGGTGAAGAGGATTTTTAGTCTGTCTCTCTCCCTCTCTTTCTCCCTCATTCTTTATTTCCCTGCCTTTTGTTTTCTCTCCCTTTGGTTTTTATTTTTCTCTCATTTTTTTTCTCTTGCTCTCTCTTTTGTTATTTTTCTCTGTCCCTTTTGCTTTCCCTCCCTCTCTCTCTTTCATTTTCTCCTTATCTCTTTCTATACACACACACACACACACACACACACACACACACACACACACACACACACACACACACACACACACACGCACAAATGCACGCGCACACATGCACACTGTAATCCAATTCATAAGTGGGTCACTGGATAGAACAGCGATGAGAATAAGGTCATTCTGCACTAAACACAGAAGGAGACTTGTGCAGTCAGTCATGCAGACACAACCAGCCTTTCTCTGAGCAATTTAATCAGCTCCTCCCTCCTCAGTAACACCAACCCCCTCCCCACCTCACTCACCCTGGAATCTTGCAGCGCTCTTTATTTATACCAGAGCAGAATTCAGTCAGACTTTGGTGGAGCCACTGTTCAACCAGCACTTTCATTCACGTGATAACTTTACAGTTTAAATGCATTTTCTGTTATTCATCACTTTCTAATCATTTGTCAAAGGATCCTTTGAAAACAAGCACAGATTTATTGAATTAACGTAACAGTGATTACTGTAAATGTTCATTTAATCGTCTTGTGTTGGTTAAGGTAAAGTACTTGGAGCCGGAGAAAAATCTTGTGGTGGAAAATAAAAACTCATGAATATGCAGCTCTATAAAAATTTGCTTTGGCTACACTTAGAGTGTTGTGAGAATTCTGGTCACTCCACTGCAGGAAGGCTATGGAGGCTTTGGAAATATTTACCAGAGGTTTGGTATGACATAGAAAACCTTGCCAAACTACAACAGATGTGTAGTGGAAAGTGGGCTGACCAGCTGCATCGCAGCCTGGTTTGGGGGCACCAATACCTCTGAGTGGGAAGGCCTGCAAAAGGCAGGACGTCACAGGGAAAAACCCCTTCCCACCATCTAGAGCAGGGGTGTCAAACTCAAATTCACGGAGGGCCAAAATTAAAAACTTGGACTAAGTCGAGGGCCGAACTAAATATTTATTGAAAATTTTCAACAACATCTGCATGTTTTCTCTTCTTTCAACATATGTAATGTTAAACTTTTTCTTATTAAAATAAATGTTTAATAATAGTTTTGGATAAACTCTTTCCAGAAGCATTAACAAATGAGAAATAAAATATTCAATAAATAATATTTCTCTCTAGAGGATTTGTCAAATGTTGCTAGTGTGCTTTCGAATAGTAAAATCTGAGGGCTATTGAGAATGTGGGAGAATAACATGATTCCTGAAACAATCAAATGGGTGACTGATTGTGGGCATGAACTCTAGCAGGGTTATTTGCCATGCCCTTTTTCTATTGGTACAGATATCCTTTGATTAACACACTTTTCAAGTTTTATGCCTAATGAGCTTGTATCCAGGTGCAGGACCATTGTTAACCAGGAATATATTTATCACTGTGACATGAAACTATTGGAAGATCGTTTTATCCTGAGATTAAAGTTCATAATACTTACTCAGGCCTGTGTGCGGGAGGGCGGGGGTTTGCGGGCGATCGGGTTGGACAACGACAGTGCGGGGGCATCGGCTCTTGCTGCAGGGTGGCATCTCGGCGGATCAGCGTGAGTCGCGGGTCGGCCTGCGGCAGGGAGGGGGAGTGGGCAACGGTCCAGGCGAGGTCAGGCCCGAGGCCTCCGGTTCCGGGCGCTGGGAAGCGGCCTTGGCTTCCCCTGACACCGGCCAGGCCCCAAAACCAGAGTCCATGGTGAGACCCTGCAAAGTAAACAGAGGAGGTGGGGGCGATTAGCGGGCTGACGCCAATGCATTCTGGGATTTGTTGTATTACTGTGCATACGCTATACTGGCGCGGCGGCCAGCGGGCCACCTCTAATACATTCTTGAAATGATCTTGCGGGCCAAATATAATTAATTTGGCCCGCGGGCCAGAGTTTGACATGTGAGATCTAGAAGATCCACAGGGAATGCTGCCATGGGAGAGCAGCAGCGATCGTCAACACCAACCAGACCACACTCTATTTTCGCTGCTGCCATCAGGAAAGAGGTCCAGGTGCCGCAAGACTCACACCACCAGGTTCAGGAACAGTTGCTCCCTTTCCACCATCAGACTCCTCATCGACAACTTCATTAAACCTGCTTAAGGTTCAGTTAGATAGAATTCTACATAAAAACGGAATTAAGCGGTAGGTCGGTGGAGTTGAGTCAATGATCCGATGGTCATATTGAATGGCGGAGCAGGCTCGACGGGCCAGATGGTCGTCTCCTGTTCCAATTCCTTATATCCTAACAAACTCGGTCAGAGACTCATTTAAGGACTCTGTACAGTATTTATTACGGAACTTTCTGTATTGCTGTTCGTTTACATTTCTTTTTTATATACACATCTTGTTTTGAGCGCAGTTTATTTTTTGCACTACCGATTTAAATTTAGATTTAATTTTTTTTTTCTTTTTCAATATTTTTATTAACATTGAAATTTCACTTCCAAAAATAGGGAGTACATACGGAGGGTTAAAATTATAAATCATCTCATTTCATCCAAGGAAATCCACATTTTGATCAAACTGATTATATTGTATTGATATTTATATTATATTATTTAAAAAAAAAGGAAAATATGAACCCGCTACCAAGAAAGAAGCCGTTTGGCCAAAAAAAAGGAAGACAGAAATCTTATCAGAGTGTCATTAGTCAACAGTTCTACCTTTATAACAAATAAAAGATTATAAAAGTGATTCAAAAAGTAATCCCCACAGTGTTTGAAAATTTAAATTTTCAATTTAGAAATACAGCACAGTTAAAGGCCATTTCAGCCCATAGGTCCATGCCGCCTAATTTACACTCAATTAACCTGCACCCCATGTACGTTTCGAATGGTGTCTCCGGGGAAAACTGTAAGGTAAAACATCATGAGATGGGAATGTGTAAGGAGTTACCCTGTACAGGGCTGTAACAAGATGTGAATGCATCCTTGTACTTACAAGATAAGAGAGACATTGATGGATTGAGAGGCAGGAAGCTAGCAGGGAAAGGATAGCAACAGTTTTAGTCATTGGACAAGTAATGATATGATGATGTTCTAAGCATGTATCCAAGGGTATAAAAAATCACCATTTTGCTGATAACGGCAGAATGCATTCTCCGACTAACATGGTTAGTTGCAAGTGTTACAATCCGGTAATAAAGAACAAAGAACCCTGATTTTGACTCAGTCTGGTGTTTGTCTCACTCATTCATGAACAAAGCAGACCTAACAAAACCCATGCAGGCACGGGGAGAACCTGCCAACTCCTTACAGACAGCCCGGGATTCGAACCCTGGTCCCGATCATTGACGCTGTAAGGGCGTTACATCAACCGCGTCACCCAAAGTAGTAGTTCACCCTGGCTGGCTTGTAAAAGAATCTGAAGGTTGTAAATGAAGCCATGGATGTACTCTAATAACATTGACTTTGAACCAGGATGTTAATAACCATATAACAATTACAGCACAGAAACAGGCCATTTTGGCCATTCTAGTCCACAGTGAACTAAGTTCTCTCCTCTAGTCCCACCTACCTGCACCCTGCCCATAACCCTCTATTCCCCTCCCATCCATGTACCTATCCAAATTTTCCTTAAATGACAAAATGGACCCTTCCACCACTACTTCTCCATACAGCCACCACTCTCTGAGTGAAAAAGTTCCCCCTCATGTTATTTCTAAACATTCGCCCCTTAACTCTTAACTCATGACTTCTTGTTTCAATCTCTCCTTCCCTCAAGGGAAAAAGCCTATCCACATCAACTCTATCTATCCCCCTCATAATCTTAAATATCAAATCCCCTCTCAACCTTCTACGCTCCCAAGAATAAAGACCTAATTTGCTCAATCTTTCTTTGTAATCTAGATGCTGTGTAGTGAACTGGGATTCACTACAAGTGTCCTGTACTGACGACTGGTCCCGCCTCCTGGCTCCTCCCCCAGGGGGCCCATCTATAACCTTGGTTTCCCGCCTAAACCCTGAACCCCTTTGAAACCTGCTCCTGAGCCCTACCTGTGCTGTAAGCTAATAAAAAATTAGTTCTCCCTCCAGTCGAGTGTGAGCTTTTATCTACGCTACATGCTGAAACCCAGGTGACATTGCCTGGATTAAAGAGCGTGAGCTGTGGAGAGAGGTCGGACAAATTTGTTTTCTCTGGAACATCAGATACTGAGTGGAGATCTAACTGAAGATGATAGAGATCCTAGAATTTCCAGCTGCTCCTTCAGCATCAGCTCTTAAACAACAAACTCAGTTATAGACTCGTTCAAAGACTACACTACAGCACAGTACAGGCACCCACAACTCTCTATGGAATAAAGCCTATCTCCCCTAAACTTCACTCCCTTCACTTTCTACAGATGTCCTCTGGTGTTTGCGATTCCTGCCCTGGGGACCACATTATTTATTAATGAAGATTTATTGCCATTTGTTTGCACTTCATCGTTGCCATAAAGGAAGCTGTGCGACTTGCTGACTTTCTCCAGTTCTTTTGTGCATCAAACTACAATCACAGCGTCTGCAGACTTTTTTTGGTTTCACAGTGTAGAACCAGTCAGGATGACTTAATGTCAAGATTAATGGAAATTGGATGGGGTGAAGAGGTGTGCTGAGCTACGTAGGAACTTAAGAAAGAGGAGCAAGAGTCCAGCCACCCTCAAAGCCCATTCAGTTCTGGTCGCCTTATCACAGGAAGGATGAGTAAACTTTGGAGAGGGCGCAGAGGAGATGTACCAGGATGCTGCCTGGATTGGAGAACGCGTCGTATAAGGCAAGGTTGACAGAGCTAGGCCTTTTCTCTTTGAAGTGACAATGGATGAGAGATGACTTAATAGAGGTCTACAAGATTCTGTGGGGCTTAGACAGGGTGGGCATATTTCCTGGGGCACCAATAGCAAATACCAGAGGACATCAATTGAAAGCGAGTGGAGGAAAGTTTAGAGGTGATGTCAGAGGTAGGTTTTTCTGGAATGCATTGCTGGGGGTGGTGGTGGAGGCTGGTACAATTGGGACTCTTCGATAAATGTAAGAAAAATAGATGACCATGTGTGTGTGGTGATACGACTGCCTGCGTACTGCAGGGGGCGATCTCTGTACTTGCAGGAAGACCACCTAAGGGGGTGACTCCACCTGGCCGGCTGTCAATCATCTGACCTGAATAGACCACCTAAGGGGGTGACTCCACCTGGCTGGCTGTCAATCAGCCGATCTGAATAGACCACCTAAGGGGCTGACTTCACCCAGTCAGCTGTCAATCTTCTGCCCTGAATAGACCACCTAAGGGGCTGAATCCTCCTGGCTGGCAGTCAATCATCTGACCTGAATAGACCACCTATAGGGCTGACTCCACCCGGCCGGCTATCAATCTTCTGACCTGAATAGACCACCTAAGGGACTGACTCCACCCGGGCGGCTGTTAATCTTCTGACCTGAATAGACCACCTCAGGGCTGACTCCACCCACCTAGCTGTCAATCAGCCAACCGAATATAGACCTGAACCGACCCCTCCTGAGCCAGTCACTTGGGGAGCCACCAACTGGTGTTCAGAGTTTTACTGGAATAAAACCTGTTGAACAGTCTTTTGAGTTTGGTTGCTCACTGCTACCTCAGTGCACCACAGGGTGCAAGGAAGGGAAAAGGGCGAGGTGAGGAAGTTTTGTCCACTGCATTGAAATGTTTTATGCCAGTTCTCCAACTTTGCAAAAATCTACTCAACTGTGTAAAAACAGTTCCTAATCTTCTTTGTCTTTTAATGCATTGGTGTGTTCTTCACCACCAAGTCTTCACACATTCTTTTCAAAAATGTTTTCTTTTCAAGCAATCAAGAACTCAGAGGTTTCCTGGCCAATATTTAACCAGAATGCACACATTTCAGTTTGTGGAAGCTAGCTGTACAGTTTCAATGCAGACTATCCTTCATACTAGCTGTGACTCGACCTTGGCAGTGACTGCAAGGATTGTTATTAAAACCTAGTTTCTCTGTGTTACCCCATTTCCTTCCACGTATTAAAGAGCTTCATCTAATTCCAGTCAACGGGATGTTCCTGAAGGAATTCCCAGACAGGATTTCTCAAGGGAAGGTTTGTTAGTCTTTGCCAAAACCACAAACGTGGTGGAGAAACTCAGCAGGTCTCACTGCATCGATCGGGAAGTAAAGGGCAACTGAAGTTTCTGTCCTCGGCTCTTCGCCAAGATATGAGAAAGAAGTAGGCAGGTGCCTGAACAAAATGGTGGGGTGAGGAAGTGAGGAAGAGGCAGGGGGGGGGGTGGGATGAAGAAGCACAGGCCAACAGATAAGGTACCTGTGATACAAGTGGAAGGGTAGCAGAGAAAAAAAGTGATGGGTGTAGGGGGTCTCCCTCTGAATGAAGAGGGGCTGGGGAGCTGGATAGGGATATAGAGATACTCAGGCAGGGGGAGTGGGGGAAGTCGAGAGCTCGCCATAGAACATGTTACCTCCACAATCAACATATAACACGGATCATTCCTATCTGAAAAATAACCATTAAGCAACAGGGCAACAAAGTGAAAACAGAAAGCTGGAGAAGCTCAGCCGCCCGGGTGGAGTGCCCCTTATATAAGCAAAGGTGTAAATACATAACTGATGTTTTGGGCTTGAGCCCTTCATCAAGGTGTGGAAAATGTCAGCTGGCGTCCAAACAAAAGAGTAGGAGGGTGAGGTGGTCACAAAGGCAGGAGATAATGGAGAAGGGAGGGAGGGGACAGCAGCGATCAAAGGTCAAGGGGAGGAGGGATAGCTGGGTGAAGAGAGGGGGGACAGAGGGATGGGGGAAGGGAAAGGGGGAAAAGTGGGGGGGGTGGAAAATGGAGACTAGGTTAGCAAAAAACAGAAAACTCGATGTTAGTGCCATCTGGCTGGAGAGTACCCAGAAAGAAATTCAGACATTGTTTCTCCAATTTGCAGGTGGTCTTGGTGGGACAGTACATAAGGCCATGGACAGACATGTGAGTGTGGGTGAGAGCCACAGGACTGAAATGGTTGGCTACTGGGAGATCTCTGTCACTGGTGCGGGTGGAGAAAAGGTGCTCAGCGAAGTGATCTCCCAATCTGCGCAAAAGAGAGTCCCCCAGAGTCACCGAGTGTCCGTGGATTCGCCTCCAGCCCTCCCGCAGGCTCCGCAGCTGCGCGGACTCCAATCCAAACCATCAGCAACCCGAGGTCCAGATTTGAACCTCTGACATGATTAGGGACCCTTCAGCCCCACTGCCCGCCCCCCCCCCCCACCGACACCCTCTGGCATGTCCGATATCGGGTGCCCCTTCAGGCAGTACTAAGCCAGTCTCCAGCAGTCCGCAGCCTGGTGTGAATCCTTTGACCACAGTCACTGGCACTCTGCGGCCTTCGTGGATTCCTCACCTCGAGTCACCAGGACACTGCGGCCTGCGTGTTCCTCAGCCGCAGAGACCCACTGGTCCGCCGCTGTGGTAACTGCCTCGTGGGTCGTATCCTCTGCTTCTCCTTCTCTTTTTTAATTTGAATACTTTATTTATAAATTTTTGACCACAATATAATTACATTTCACTCAATTGTAAATTATTTTAAAAAAAAATATTGCATTGTAGCTAGTTGCTACAAGTTATGGCTCTGCGGAGCCTATAGCACAGGAGAGGTTATAGCTGCATGCAGGTTAGCTCAGAAAGAACACGCTGTTCGCAGAAAGAATGACACCAACCACAGTTGAGTGGAGTTAACACTGAGCTTTATTGGGCTCATAGCCCTGCTTTTATTCTCAAGCTGAGGGGCGTGATCAAAAATCCTCTCAGTACTGATTGGCGTGTTTGTGATCTGCTTTCCCTGATAGGCCAGTTAAGTTCTTTTGGTTGTGGCCAATTGGAGGGCAGCGCTGCGGGCCTCGTGCAGCCTGCTGGATCACCACGTTCGTCCTTCATTTTGTGAGGCCCCGTGGGGGAGCTGCGAAGGGCCGCCACAACATGTGTTAATATACTCCCATCCCTCTCAACCCACCCTCCCAACCTTCCCCACCCCAAATAAAGAAAAAAAACTGAAAGATGCCAAGAAAATAAAACATAAATTCTACATTGGAAGTTACCAAGAAGTAAGATCTTCAGAGAGTCTATCAAAAACTTGCAAACCCACATTTTGTAAATATGGGCTCCATATTTTCCAAAAGACATGATATTTATCTTGCAGATTATAAGTAATTTTCTCTAACGATATACAACTACGAAGTATCTTTCCACACCTAAATATATTTCTGACCTCCATGATATTTTGATATACATTTCCTAGAAACTGCAAAAGCAATTAGCACAAATTCAGTTTGATACATAATTAATTTTAATTTTAACCCCCGTAATTCATTCCAAAAAATTACCTACTTGTAGGTACTAGATCAGGATACATACACAGGGTTAGTCAACCAAAGACTGTTAATTTGAGTTTGCCATCTTTCTTTCATATCCCTCCCGGCCTGGGCTCCATGGGACGTGGGCAGGGGTGGGGTGACGCCACTATGCCAATCCACGGGACTGGAGTGTTTAAACATGATGGGAGCCCCGCGACCCTAGCGTTCCAGTATTCGGCATGCGGTCCATTGCCCAGGTGAGTGGATAGCGGCCCAGCCCATGGCTCCACGCATTCGCTGTTGAGCCGCACCAGTGACAGATCGCAACACCACGCTCTGCACCAGCTCGGCCTGCTACACGCTGCTACACTACCCCTAACCAAAAATGTCTAATTTTAGGGCATTGCCAAGTTGAGTGTACAAAAGATTCCAACCTCAAATCTACAACATAAATCTGATCCGGCAAGGATGTCATCTATTTAATTTTTGCGGAGTTAAATATAACTGATGTAAAAAAATTTATTGAACTAACCTATATCTTGCATTTATAAATTTAGTCATATTATTCTTACACAAATCCATTCATGCTTCTCCTTCTCAAATGAGGAGCGGGAGACGGGGTGGGGGTGGACTCCCCTGTTTTCTAGTGGCCCCTCACCAAGTCTTTTGCTGCCACTATCTTGATCACCCTTCAATGACCATCTTGAACTTTACAGCCTCCCCAATGAGTTTGAATAATTTAATACTACACCTTGCAAATTTGCTCTTTTATGTCCCTTCATAATTTTGAACGGATGTTCTCTCCTCTTAATCAAGAACCACAATAAAGGTAATGAAGGAGAAACCTGTTTGACTTGTAGAGTGGAAATAACAGCCTTAAGTAAAGAAGAAAGTGGCAGGAATTCATTGAAATGCTAAAAAAACATTTAATTAATTGTCACACAAGAAAGTGGCAGGAATTCGTTGAAATGCTAAAAAACCATTTAATTAATTGTCACACAGGAGATTAACCATATAACCATTTGCAGCACAGAAAAGGCCAAGTTCGGCCCTATTAGTCTGTGCCGAACATCTTCTCCCACCTCGTCCCACTGACCCACATTTGGTCCATAACCCTCCACACCTCTCCCGTCTATATACCTATCCAACCTTTCCATGAATATCACTCTCACCTCTACCACCACTGCCAGAAGTTCATTCCACATCCCCACTACACTCTACGTGAAGAAATTCCTCCTTATGTTTCCTTTAAACTTTTCCCCTTTTACTCTCAATCCATGCCCTCTTGTTTGAATCTCCCCCAATCTAATTGGAAAAAGCCAGTCCACGTTGACTCTATCTTTCCCCCTTACAATTTGAATACCTCTATCAAATCATCCCTCGACCTTCTATGCTCCAGGGAATTAAGTCCCAGCCTGCTCAACCTTTCCCTGTAATTCAAACCCTGAAACCCTGGCAACATTCCCGTAAACCTCCTCTGAACTCTTTCCATTCTGTTTATATCCTTCCTGTAATTCGGCGAACAAAACTGCACACAATATTCCAAATTTGGCCTCACCAATGCCTTATACAATTTCAACATAACATTCCAACTCCTCTGATTTATGAAAGCCAACATACTAAATGCCTTCTTCACCACCCTATCCACATGTGATTCAACTTTCAGGGAATTATGTACCATGACCCCTAAATCCCTTTGTTCCACTGCACTCCTCAATTGTCAACTGTTTAATGTGTATGACCTATTTTGATTGGTCCTACCAAAATGTCACACCTCACATTTATCAGTATTAAACCCCATCTGCCATCTTTCAGCCCATTCTTCTAACTGTCCTATATCGTCCTGTAAGCTTTGATAATCTTCCTCTCTGTCCAGAACACTGCCAACCTTTGTGTCATCTGCAAATTTACTAATCCAATTTATCACCCTATACATGACAAACAGCAGTGGACCCAGTACCGATCTCTGAGGCACTCCACTCATCACCGGCCTCCAATTTGACAAACAATTTTCCATCACTACTCTCTGGCATCCCCATCCAAACATTGCTGAATCCATTTCACTACTTCATCATTAATACTTAATGCTTTCACCTTCCTTACTAACCTCTTTTGGGGAACTTTGTCAAAAGACTTACTAAAGGCCAAACAGACAACATCCACCATCTTCCCATCATCAATCTTTTTAGTAACCTCCTCGAAAAACTCTATGATTTGTTAAACATGATCTTCCCCGTACAAAACGTTGTTGACTACTCCGAATCAATCCCTGTCTTTCCAAATAGTATATACCATCTCTCAGAACACTTTCCATTAATTTACCCCCCACTGACATCAGACTTAGAGGCCTATAATTCCTTTTGGATCCCTTTTTGAACACCATGAGCCACCCTTCATTCCTCCGGCACTTCCCCATGGCCAGGGAATATTTTGTCAGGTCCTGGAAATTTATCCACCTTGATCTTTTTCAATATAGCCAACATTACCTCCTCATTAATCCTTATATTATCCGTGAAATCCCTTCCAAATTTCTTCACTTCATTTGGCTCAATATTCTTTTTCTTAGTGAATTCTGGAGAGAGCAAATTGATTAAAATTTCACCCATCTCCTCTGGCTTCTCACAGAGCCCACCCACAAGATTGAAAATATACGTTTCATGTGGATTGAGGATTAGCTAACGGACTAAAGAGTAACAGAACATCTTCAGATTGGTAGGACAGGCCACAAGATTAAGATAATGGTTAGCACAATGCTGTTAACTGTGCCAGTAACCGGGGTACAAATCTGGTGCTGTAAGGAGTTTGTACGTTCTCCCCATGCCTAACTGCTACGCCAACCAAGCCTCCTATTACAGAGACAGGTGATACAAGAACAAGATTGGCCGATGCAAGTTCTGAGGTTTAGGAAGTAATCGGGGGGTGGGCGGGGAAGAGTCACATTATTAATCAGGGATAGTATCACATCTGCAGAATGGGAAGATGTAGTGGAGGGATCGTCAACTGAGACTTTATGTGTGGAAGTTGGACAAAGGAAGGGAGAGATCACTATTGGAAGCAATTTATAGATGCTCTGTGGTTATTAAAGGGTTACTTAAAGCTCAACCTTCACTTCAAGCCAAAGCCCAGGAACAATAAAGCCCCCAGAAAGAGGTTCAATGTTGGAAAACTGCAGTCAGACGAAGCGAGAGGAAACTTCCAGGCAAACCTCAAAGCAAAGCTCGACGTTGCAACCCGCCTCACGGACCCGTCCCCTGAAACCCTCTGGGATCAGTTGAAGACTACCATACTGCAATCCACTGAAGAGGTACTGGGCTTCTCCTCCAGGAAAAACAAGGACTGGTTTGACGAAAACAGCCAGGAAATCCAGGAGCTGCTGGCAAAGAAACGAGCTGCCCACCAGGCTCACCTTACAAAGCCGTCCTGTCCAGAGAAGAAACAAGCATTCCGTCGCGCATGCAGCCATCTTCAGCGCAAACTCCGGGAGATCCAAAATGAGTGGTGGACTAGCCTTGCCAAACGAACACAGCTCAGCGCGGACATTGGCGAGGGGTTTCTACGAGGCTCTAAAGGCTGTGTACGGCCCCTCACCCCAAGTCCAAAGCCCGCTGCGCAGCTCAGACGGCAAAGTCCTCCTCAGCGACAAGATCTCCATCCTCAACCGATGGTCAGAACACTTCCAATCTCTTTTCAGTACCAACCGCTCAGTCCAAGATTCCGCCCTGCTCCAGCTCCCTCAACAGCCCCTAAGGCTAGAGCTGGATGAGGTTCCCACCCTGGATGAGACATATAAGGCAATCGAACAACTGAAAAGTGGCAAAGCAGCAGGTATGGATGGAATCCCCCCAGAAGTCTGGAAGGCTGGCGGCAAAACTCTGCATGCCAAACTGCATGAGTTTTTCAAGCTTTGTTGGGACCAAGGTAAACTGCCTCAGGATCTTCGTGATGCCACCATCATCACCCTGTACAAAAACAAAGGCGAGAAATCAGACTGCTCAAACTACAGGGGAATCACGTTGCTCTCCATTGCAGGCAAAATCTTCGCTAGGATTCTACTAAATAGAATAATACCTAGTGTCGCTGAGAATATTCTCCCAGAATCACAGTGCGGCTTTCGCGCAAACAGAGGAACCACTGACATGGTCTTTGCCCTCAGACAGCTCCAAGAAAAGTGCAGAGAACAAAACAAAGGACTCTACATCACCTTTGTTGACCTCACCAAAGCCTTCGACACCGTGAGCAGGAAAGGGCTTTGGCAAATACTAGAGCGCATCGGATGTCCCCCAAAGTTCCTCAACATGATTATCCAACTGCACGAAAACCAACAAGGTCGGGTCAGATACAGCAATGAGCTCTCTGAACCCTTCTCCATTAACAATGGCGTGAAGCAAGGCTGTGTTCTCGCACCAACCCTCTTTTCAATCTTCTTCAGCATGATGCTGAACCAAGCCATGAAAGACCCCAACAATGAAGAAGCTGTTTACATCCGGTACCGCACGGATGGCAGTCTCTTCAATCTGAGGCGCCTGCAAGCTCACACCAAGACACAAGAGAAACTTGTCCGTGAACTACTCTTTGCAGATGATGCCGCTTTAGTTGCCCATTCAGAGCCAGCTCTTCAGCGCTTGACGTCCTGCTTTGCGGAAACTGCCAAAATGTTTGGCCTGGAAGTCAGCCTGAAGAAAACTGAGGTCCTCCATCAGCCAGCTCCCCACCATGACTACCAGCCCCCCCACATCTCCATCGGGCACACAAAACTCAAAACGGTCAACCAGTTTACCTATCTCGGCTGCACCATTTCATCAGATGCAAGGATCGACAATGAGATAGACAACAGACTCGCCAAGGCAAATAGCGCCTTTGGAAGACTACACAAAAGAGTCTGGAAAAACAACCAACTGAAAAACCTCACAAAGATAAGCGTATACAGAGCCGTTGTCATACCCACACTCCTGTTCGGCTCCGAATCATGGGTCCTCTACCGGCACCACCTACGGCTCCTAGAACGCTTCCACCAGCGTTGTCTCCGCTCCATCCTCAACATCCATTGGAGCGCTCACACCCCTAACGTCGAGGTACTCGAGATGGCAGAGGTCGACAGCATCGAGTCCACGCTGTTGAAGATCCAGCTGCGCTGGATGGGTCACGTCTCCAGAATGGAGGACCATCGCCTTCCCAAGATCGTATTATATGGCGAGCTCTCCACTGGCCACCGTGACAGAGGTGCACCAAAGAAAAGGTACAAGGACTGCCTAAAGAAATCTCTTGGTGCCTGCCACATTGACCACCGCCAGTGGGCTGATAACGCCTCAAACCGTGCATCTTGGCGCCTCACAGTTTGGCGGGCAGCAGCCTCCTTTGAAGAAGACCGCAGAGCCCACCTCACTGACAAAAGGCAAAGGAGGAAAAACCCAACACCCAACCCCAACCAACCAATTTTCCCTTGCAACCGCTGCAATCGTGTCTGCCTGTCCCGCATCGGACTGGTCAGCCACAAACGAGCCTGCAGCTGACGTGGACTTTTTACCCCCTCCATAAATCTTCGTCCGCGAAGCCAAGCCAAAGAAGAAAGAAGACTTAAAGTGGAATCAAAAAGGTTGAGCACTACTGGCGTAGAGTGAGTTACATTACAGTCTCTGGGACACCGAGAAGCAGATCAGTAGGCAAATTATGGAAATGTGCAAAAATTACTGGGTAGTTGTCATGGGAGACTCCAATTTCCTCAATTTTGACTGGCACCTCCTAGGTGCAAAAATTTCAGGTGGGGCAGACTCCTGACAGAATGTGGAAAAACTGACGAGAGGAGAGACCATACTAGATCTACTACAGTACTGGGTAATGAACCTCGTCAGGTGACTGATCTCTCAGTGGTGGAGCATTAACTTTTAGTATACCTTGGGACAAGGAGTAGAAGTGATCTTCCTGACCACTAGAGGGAGTTGTAGACTAGTTTGTTGCAGCTTGGGTTGGATTCAAGATGGATGCCTCCACATGGTCTTTTGTACTTCCACGTAAGTGTATTTATTGCAATAAAAGAAACATCACAGGTATGTCACCAAAGGGTCTCAAAAGCGTATACAGGTGCACCATGGAAAGAATTCTGGCTGGTTGCATCACAGTCTGGTACAGAGGTGCCAACACTCAGAACAAGGTAGACATTCCAGAGGCTTGTTAACTTAGCCTAATACATAACAGGAACCAGACCACTCCATCAAGGAAATCTATAAGAGGCAGTGTCTTAAGAAAAGAGTCTCTATCCTCAAAGATCCCCACCACCCAGGCTATGCCCTCTTCACTCTGCTACCATTGGGGAAAAGGTTCAGGAGCCTAAAGATGAGCCTTCAGTAGCACTAGGACACCTTCTTCTCCCACTGCCATCAGATTCCTGAATAATCAAGGAACCAAAAGCACTGCCTTATTTTGTGTTTTTTTCTTCCACTATTTTTATTCATTTTGTAAGGTGGTTTATACAAATGTTTGCCCTGTGACACTGCATATGTTCGTGACGAAAAATTCTGAATCTGATTCTGTTAACTCTCTGCGGAAATAAATATTCAGTCGACGTTTTAGGCCAGAATGCTTCATCGGGATTATCAAGAGTCGGGCAGTGGGCTGAATAAGAGGGCGGGGTGAGGAGCAAAGGCTGGCAGGTGATAGGTAAAGGCAGGTGGGAGGGGAAAGAAAAGGTGATGGGGCAGATGGGGCAGTAGGTGGAGAAAGACGCACTGAGAAAAGAAAGAGAGGGTAGGATGTGAGAGCTGGAGGGAGGGAGGAGCGGGTGACAGGCAGGTAAGGTGGTTGGAGGAGAGGAAGGAGAAGAGGGAAATGTGACAGAGATAGAAGGGAAAGCGAAGGGTTGGGGGAGGGGGATGTTGGAAAAGTTCAATGTTGATGCCGTCTGGCTGGAGACTGCAGAGATAGAATATGTGGTGCAGTTCCTTCAATGTGCAGGTAGCCTCAACCTGGCAGTTCATAAGAGATATTAATGTGGCAAGAGCAGTTCGGATTGTCGAACGACAATATGTACAGCATTAAAATAGGATGGCATAGGTGCTCTGTGGTTATTAAAGGGTTACTTAAAGTGGAATCAAAAAGGTTGAGCACTACTGGCGTAGAGTGAGTTACATTACACAGTGCAGAAAGCTTCAACTCTGTGCTGCGTTCCACTGACCTGCGCCCATTCAACATCCCACCATACCCCTCCCATCCATGTAACCATATAACCACTTACAGCACAGAACAGGCCAGTTCGGCCCTACTAGTCCATGCCGTAGCAAATCCCCACCCTCCTAGCCCCACTGACCAGCACCCGGTCTATGCGCCTCCAGTCCTCTCCTCTCCATGTAACGATCCAGTCTTTCCTTAAATGTAACCAATGATCCCGCCTCGACCACGTCTGTCGGAAGCTCATTCCACATCCCCACCACCCTCTGCGTAAAGAAATTTCCCCTCATGTTCCCCTTATAATTTTCCCCCTTCAATCTTAAACCATGTCCTCTAGTTTGAATCTCCCCCACTCTTAATTGAAAAAGCCTATCCACATTTACTCTGTCTGTCCCTTTTAAAATCTTAAACACCTCTATCAAGTCCCTCTCAATCTTCTACGCTCCAGAGAAAAAAGCCCCAGTCTGCACAACCTTTCCCTGTAACTCAGACCGTGAAATCCTGTCAACATTCTCGTGAACCTTCTCTGCACTCTCTCTATTTTGTTTATATCTTTCCTATAATTTGGTGACCAAAACTGTACACAGTACTCCAAATTTGGCCTCACCAATGCCTTGTACAATTTCATCATAACCTCCCTTCTCTTGAATTCAATACTCCGATTTATGAAGGCCAACATTCCAAATGCCTTCTTCACCACACCATCTACCTGAGTATCAGCCTACCTGTACAAAGTCTCCTTAAATGTCAAAATCGAGCCTACATTCACCCCTTCAGCTGGCAGCTCGTCCCACTCTCCCACCACTCTCAGCGTGAAGAAGTTCCACCTAATGTTCCCGGTAAACTTCTCCCATTTCACCCTTAACCCATATCCTCTGGTTTGTATCTCACCTACCCTTAGGGGGAAAAAGCCTACTATCTAGCGGACGTCGAGCGGACCAAGTGGGCACAAGTATTGCAAACTGTCGGCGGTGTAGTTCTTCGGTGGGCACGTGGAGTCATAAGGCAGACAGCTGGGTACTCACCCAGCTAATGGACTGCATGCACATGGTGCTGCTTGCCGAGTAACAGCACGTTGGTTTACAGAGTCTCTTGCCAGAAAGCACAGGACGCTCACTGGGCTCAATTTAAACCTGCCGGTCCTGTGGATCGGCAGCAAACTCATCATGTTATCCCATCCTGTCCCGTGGAGCCCGGGACGTGAGGTATATAAAAGAAGCCTGTAAAGCCCAAATAAACAGTCTTGAGTTGACTAACCTGGTGTGTGTGCATTGCTTTAGTAGCTCTACTGAAGTAGCCGTAACAATTTTGATTTTTTTTTTACATTTAAATACAAGACTTTTTTACCACTGCGGTTAGGTGAGATTTTAAAAAATAGAGGACATGGGTTACGGGTGAAAAGGGAAAAAAATTTACTGGGAACATGAGGGGGAACTTCACGCAGAAAGTGGTGGGAGTGTGGAACGAGCTGCCTGCTGAAGGGGTGAATGCGGACTCAGTTTTGACATTGAAGAAAGATTTGGCATGGATGGGAGGGGGTGGAGGGTTATGGTCTAAGTGCGATCAGTGGCACAAGGCTGAATAATAGTTTGGCAGAGATGAGAGGGCCAAATTTCTGAGCTGGACTGTTCTGTGGTTTTATGGTGTGAAAAAAAGGGTTCATGAGGATGTCTCCAGGACCAGAGGGCTTGAGCTACAAGGAGAGACTGGATTGGCTTAGACTTTTGTTTCAACTCTGGAATGTAGTGGAAGAGATTACTTGTCAAATGGAGAATATGTCAAAACAAATGTCAACTCAAATGACCCAAGGATTTATGGAGGTGAAAATAAAAATGAATACTTTGTGTGATGAAATGACAACTATTAAACAAGAAATGACTGTAGTTAAAAGTGATATTAACAGATGTATAAAATCTGTTGAAACTGTACAAGATAATTTAAAAAAATTGAAACAGTTTTCTCTGAATCTCGAAATCAGGTGGAGCGTAATAGGGAAAAAATGGAATAAGTGGGGAATTCCTTTGTAGACTGGGGGATTCAAAAAATGGATTTATTGAAGAAGATTGTTTCATTGGAAAATCAAAGCCGGAGGAATAATGTGAAAATAGTTGGTCTTTCAGAGGATATTGAAGGGTCTGATCCAATAAAAAATTTTAAGCATTGGTTTCCTGAAGTATTGGGCAAGGAGTTTTTGCCTGAAGGTTTGGAATTTGATCGAGCTCATAGAGCATTGAGGAAGAAACTGCTTCCAGGACAAACACTGAGAGCGGTTCTGATTCGTTGTTTGAAATATCAAGATAGAGAGATGATCTTACGAATGGTGGTACAGAAAGAACGGCAAAGTCAATCTCCGTTGATGGTTCAAAATAACAGTGTTTTGCTATGCCGATTTGAGTCAGGAGGTTATTAGAAGACGATGGGGATTTAATTCGGCTAAAGATGTACTATGGCAAAAGGGTTATAAGTTTGCCTTTTGTTATCCTGTGATTTTGAAAGTTTTTTATGGAAATTTTCAATCCCAATTTTTTGAGAATTGGTTTTTGCTAATTCATTGCCAGAATTGCGAAGGAATGGTCGGTTTTCACCATTGTCTCCTAAGAGGAGGGTAAACGGAAATGGGAATGGGAATGGGTATGGAAAGAATGGTAAGAATGGAAAGAATGAAAGGAAAGAAGAGCTGACAGAAAGTCTTCTTGACATTGAGGATCCGGAACAATCACTGGGTTTGGAATCGTTGGGCTGAATGTATCTATTCTATTTGATTGTGGTTAATTAAATAATGAGTATGCGTCTGGCTGGAGGCGGGGGGAATGACACCAACATCTGCCATTAGTGGGTTTACCACACCCAGATTTTTAGGGTGTTACTACCTTTGGGTGTTTTTTTTATATTTTTGGGTAACTTTTACTTTTTGAGTGGGAGAAATGTTTTTTTTTCTTTCTCTCTCCTTTTTTTTCTTTCTATTAAGGGTTTTTTTTATTTTGAAGATTTATAAGGGTAGCATTACTTTATAGTCTGTAAATATATTAGTAGTTAGTAAAAATGTCTACTTTAAATTTTGCAACTTTTAATGTTCATGGATTAAATAATTCAATTAAACGAAAGCGGGTATTGGCTTATATTTAAAAAATGAAAATTGATATTGCCTTTTCACAAGAGACACATTTGTCCGAAAAAGCATATTTGAAATTGAAAAGAGACTGGGTTGGACATGTGTTTTCTTCTAAGGCAAGGGGTGTAGTGATTTCGATTCATAAACATTTACCATTTGAACTGGAGTCATCAGAGGGAAATGTTGGGAGAGATTTATGAGTGAATTGTAAAATTTTTGCTGAATCTTGGACTTTGTTTAATCTTTATGAGCCAAATATAGATGATGAGCAGTTTATTTCAGAAGCTTTTTTTTATTGTTAACTTGAGCTAACAAAAATATTTTAGTTGGGGGAGATTTTAATTGTGTTTTGCAACCCTTTATTGGATAGAAATCCGAAAAGTATAAGGAAATCAAAGATGGCAACACAAATTGGTGCGTTGATGAAAGATTTAAATCTGGTAGATGTTTGGAGAAAGGTTAATCCTACAGAGAAAGATTTTTCTTTTTCTTCTTCACAACATGATTCGTTTTCTAGGATTGATTTTTTTTTGGTATCAGCGCACCGACAGGGTAGAGCATTGCGAGTTGAATATAAAAGTAGACAAAAGACAAAGGAGGAAAAACCCAACACCCAACCCCAACCCACCAATTTTCCCTTGCAACCGCTGCAACCGTGTCTGCCTGTCCCGCATCGGACTTGTCAGCCAGAAACGAGCCTGCAGCTGACATGGACATTACCCCTCCATAAATCTTCGTCCGCGAAGCCAAGCCAAAGAGAGAACTGAAAAAAAACAGAGTTTATTACTTTTATTAAAGAACATATCTTTTTATTTCTGACTGAGAATGTTAATTCTGTGGATAGTTATTTTGTATTATGGGACGCTTTGAAAGCTTATTTGAGAGGGCGGATCATTAGTTATTCTACGAAAGTTAAGAAACAATATATGGCAGAAAGCTTAAGTTGGAAAAACAGATTGCTGAGTTAGAGAAAGATTTTCAGAAAGATGTGACAGAAGGCAAAAAAGCTGCCTTAGCAAAGTTGAAATTATGTTATAATGCATTACAAACTTATCAGTTTGAGTGCTTAATTAATCGATCTAAACAACGTTATTATGAGTTGGGAGAGAGAGCTCATAAGGTACTTGCTTGGCAACTGAAAACTGAACAGACAATTTGGATTATTAATGCTGTTAAACAGAATTCAACAATTATCTATAAGCCTCAGGAAATTAATGACCAGTTTTATTCATTTTATCAAAAATGATATACTTCTGAGGGGAAGCAAGACAATGGTTCTATTGAATCTTATTTATCTAAATTAACATTTCTGGTATTAGAAGAGAAAGATGTTCAGGAATTGTAATCTCCATTTACAGATTTTGAAATTAAAGGAGCTATACAGGAAATGCCAAATGGAAAGTCCCCAGGGAGGGGGATGATGGATTTACTGTGGAATTTGATAAAATTTTTAATGTTGATTTATCTAATGTATTTGGAGATGCGTTAAAACAAGTTATTGAGGATCAGATGTTACCGGAATCTTGTTCAAGTGCTTTAATAACTGCTATCCTGAAAAAAGATAGAGATCCATTAAAAGTGTCTTCATATAGGCCTATTTCCCTATTAAATGTAGATTATAAAATTATAGCGAAAGTATTAGCTAACAGACTTGCGAAGTATTTCCCTAAGTTGATACATACTGATCAAATAGGTTTTATTAAAAATAGAAATGCATCAGATAATATTCTTCGATTAATTACTTAGGTCAATGCATACCAAAACCATTCTGCACTAGATGCAGAAAAGGCTTTTGATAGGGTTGAATGGGATTTTTTAATTGAAGGTGTTAGAAAAGTTTAAATTTGGCCTTTTTTTATTGGTTGGGTTAAAGCTTTATATACAAACCTGATTGCCAAGTCAGTTTCATTACCATTCAAGTTGACTCGTTCAACTCAGCAGGGCTGCCAATTGTCACCAGCCTTATTTGCATTGGCTATTGAACCATTGGCTCAGACTATTAGGCAAAATGATGAAATTAGAGGGATGAAGCTTATGAGTGAAGAATATAAGATCAATTTATTTGCAGATGATGTTTTGATATATTTGACGGAACTGAAACAATCGCTGAAGCAGTTACAAGAGTGTTTGACGAAATTTGGAGAAATATCTGGATATAAAGTTAATTGGGATAAGAGTGAAATTTTACCAGTCAGAATAGGAGATTATTCTGAATTTTAAACTAATACAAAATTAAAGTGAACAAATAAAATTAAATATTTGGGTGTGCTTGTAGATGCTAACTATCAGTCATTGTATCAGTTAAACTATGTGCCTATACTAAAATGGATTAAAGCAGATTTGATTAAATGGAAAAATCTTCCATTAACTTTGATTGGCCAGGTCAATTGTATTAAAATGAATATTTTTCCCCGAATTCAATATTTATTTCAGTCAATACTTTGTTTACTTTCAAAGGGCTTTTTTCAGGATCTGAATAAGGCAGTGCAGAAGTTTTTATGGAAGGGTAAATTAGCTCGAGTGGCATTACATAAACTTACATGGAAATAGGCGTTGGGTGGACTTCAGTTACGACATTTTCAAAATTATTACGAAGTGGCCCAGTTGAAATTTACTAGTAGATTGACGGATTTAGATCAACCCCCTAGCTGGGCTAGGGTGAAAATGGCATGTATTTCAATTTATATTTCATTGGAATTCAAATTTGTTACAGGAACATAATATGCCAGTATTGAAACATTTGTTAAAGATTTGGATTGAAAGAAATATGATTTTGGGATCAAAAGGTAAATTATCAATTTTAACTCCATTGTATAATAATCATCTTATTCCTTTTTAACATGTTTTAACATTCAATGTTTAATAATTATTTAGAGTTGGGATTCTAAGGGTATAAAGACAATACAGGATTGTTTTGAAGAGGGACAATTTCTTTCTTTTAATCAATTGAGAGAAAGATTTGGTATATCTGTAAATTCTCTGTTTGTGTATTATCAACTCAGAGCTTTGGTAAAAGATAATTATGGTAGAGATGAATTTACTTACTTTGACAAGATTTGATTCTTTGATTTCCTCTGTACCAAAGAAGGGTCATATTTCGGTTATTTACCATATGTTACAGGATAATATGGATAAACTGGATTGGGAAAAATCTAAACTTAAATGGGAAAGTGACTTAGCGTTTATTGTCCCTGAAGATGATTGGATGGATATGTGTCAGGATAATATAATTAAATTGACTTATGTAAGATATGGAATGGTTAATTATAATTTTCTACATCAGTTATATTTAACTCCGGAGAAATTGAAAAAATATGGGTTTAGTAATTTGGATTCTTGTTTTAGATGTGGTTTATGTATTGGAACTTTTTTACATGCTGTTTGGTCTTGTGTTAAAGTTCAACCATTTTGGCAAGGAATTAAGGTAGTTTTGGAAAAATTATTTAAAATTAAATTACCATTAGATCCAATGATTTTTTTTTGGATGATATGGCTTCTCTGAGAGGAAGGGGCTGGATAAAATTCAAATTGCTTTTGTACGTTTAGTGCTATCAGTAGTGCGTAAATGTATAGCAAGTACCTGGAAAGATAGTGCAGAGATTAATATAGCACGCTGGCATAATGAATTGAAAGCATGTATTATTATGGAAAGAATTACTTATAATTTACATGATAATTATTCTTTCTTTGTTTATAAATGGTTTCCATATTTGGAGTATATGCATTTAGATAGACTTTGAATTGTTATTAATACATAATATTTTTTATAATTCACATTTTGGCTCCCCTTAAGGGAGCTGACTGATGGGGTGAGTGGGTGGGATGGGTTTTTTTTGGGGTTGGGCTGTTGTTTTTTTTATATATATTTCTGTAAAATTAATTTTTGATTGTTATTAGACTGTATGTTATGCTTTTATTATCTTTTAAATAAAGTTGGAAAAAAAAACCCTGGAATGCAGGTGGCTAAGGGGAGATTTACAATAATGGATGAGGTGAATTGCCACAGTCTTTTCCCGAGGGGAAGAGAGTCTGAATCTCACAAAGGGCATAGTTTTAAGGAGAGAGGGGTAAGTGGAGCAACTTTTCAGATTTCAGATTCAGATTTCAAATTGATTGTCAGAGTACATACATCACCCCCCCCCCACTTCTTCTTCCCCTTATCTCCTTTTCCCCAGCCTTCTCACTCTCCCTCCTCCCCTTTCCTTTTCCCCCTGTCTCCTTTCACAGAGCCAGAATCCAAGGTGGCCACATACAACCCTGAGATTCTTTTCCCTGCCATGCGAAGCAGAATCACCACTTACTGGTGGTGCAAAAGAAAAGCCGTACTCAACGTTTACATGTAAACAAATAAAGAAATGTAAACAAACTGACTGTGCAATTATTCTGGGCATAAGTGGTTGGCCCACCCACTGATGACTCGATCCCCTGTAACCCCTCCTCCTTTGATCTAGTCATAAAGGTCAACCTCCCTACCCCCTTCCATTCATTCGAGCACCTGGAGTCGGGCCGGCCGAAATCTAATGTGTATTAAAATCTATCGTTCCTCACTCCGCCTTTGGAGTCATTGATAGTGCGGATCAGTTTAATACACATTAATTTTTCCACACAGGATGGACCAGCTGCTAAGACCCAACAGACTCGGAATCGATCCACGGAAGCCGGGAGCTGCTGAACGGTAAGAGCAGTGGATCGCCTGCTTCAAAAACTTTCTCAAAGTCGCAGTGGTCCTGATGGTTTCTGACAAGAAGAAACTCAAGGTCCTGCAAGCTAGAGTGGGCCCCCAAGTGTACCTGGCGATCTGGAACTGCACGACCTACCTGGAGGCCATAGCTGAACTCCGCAATCTCTACCGACTCAGGGTGAATGAAGTGTATTCACGGTACCGGCTGGCCTCGAGGAGACAGCAACCCACTAAGTCCGTGGATTAGTTCCTCCGAGCACTGTAGGACCTGGGAGAGACAGCTACAGCACAGCTTCAGCCCCTGTGCCCATTTCCCAATGTGTGGAGGAGCTGGTCCGAGATGTCTGTGTGGCTGGAGTGAGGTCTGACTGCATTTGTCAGCGACTGCTTGAGGAGGACAAGCTGGCCCTGAAGAGAGCCTTCCAGCTTTGCAGGACCCTTGCCTCGGCCCAACACAGCGCCGACGAGATTGCCGATAAGAACGGGGCCTCCACATGCAGACCGCGGGCATTACCAAATTGGAACGAGGCATTACTGACAGCCTCCGCGATAGTGAGCCGCGACCCCACCGCCACTGTGATTGGACACCTGAGGTGTCACTTCTGCATCCAGCAGAAGCACCCACGACGACTCTGCCTGGCTAAGGAGGCATTCTGTTCGGGATGCGGGAAGAAGGATCTGTAAGTCTAAACCCTCCTGAGTGAGCGTCTTATCTAGCATCTCTTCCGTCCTCCTGGATGATGTCATCTCAACATTCCGCCCCCTGGATAATGTCACTTCCTTCTTCTTCCACCAAGGCGACAGCGTGGTCAACGTGGAGGCCACCATCTTACCGATTGGGCTTCCCCTCCAACAGTGACGATGACGACCCGATCTTGGCCTCCGTGACTCTGAACCAGGGTAGCCCTCATCCAATCACCCACTCAATGATGGAGATCGAGGTAAATAGGAAAAAAACAAACTGCCTGTTTGACAGAGAGCTTTATTCACCTGGACATTACCCAGAAACTCTCTCTCTCTCTCAGACCCACGAGCAGCACCATCTCTGTGGCTGCAAAGGACCAATTCGCTGAGATCCGGGGGTACTGTGTAGAATCATTAACGGGGAGGGGGGGGTGAATGTTATGATAACTTTCATTTGCTTGTAATGTCACAGCTCTGTGTCCCGATACTCCTGGGCCTTGACTTCCAGAGCCAGTTTAGGAGTATGACGATGGTGTTCAGAGGACCACAACCCCTGACTCACATTCCCCTCCCTCCAGCAGCCAGCCCCCACCTGCGGCCACTCCATCCTCCGCATATCCCCGGCATCCTTATTTGAGAAACTGACCCCGGACTGCAGGCCCATCACGATGAAAAGCAGGTGCTATAGTAACAAGGATCGGGCATTTATAAAGTCTGAGGTGCAACGACTCCGGGCGGAGGTGATCATCACCCCCAGTTTGAGCCCATTGCGTGCTCAATTCGTCGTGGTCAGGGGTGGAAGCAAACCCCATATGGTAATCAATTATAGCCAGACGGTCACTGGCTGACTATAATTCCAGCCGTCTGACTAGACACTGTTGGGTTTGTGCAGAATGTAAACTGCAGTTCTTCAGGCCCAATAAGGCACACCTCATCAAGGCCATGTGCCCCTTCGAACGACTGAGTGTCAACTTCAAGAGACCCCTGTCCTTGACCAATAGGAACGTCTATTTCCTTAACATCATAAACAAGTTGTCCAGATTCCCGTTTGCCATCCCCTGTCCCGACATGACCTTTGCCCTGGTTATCAAGGCACTCCACAGTGTGTTCACCCGACTTGGGTACCCGAACTATATTCATAGTGATCAGGGGTCATGAGCGACGAGCTGTGGCAGTACCTGTTGGCTAGAGGCATAGCCAGTAGTAGGACCATGAGCTATAACCCCAGGGGGAACAGCCAGGTGGAGTGAGAAAATGCACCCATTTTGGAGGCGATCCTCCTAGTCAAAAGGCCTAGCGGTGTCTCACTCGCAGGAAGTCCTGCCAGAGGCACTCCATGCCATCCAATCCCTCCAGTGAACTGTTACAGATATGACCCCACATGAACATGTTTTCCTTCCCCAAGAGATCGACGGCCAGAACCACTCTGCCTCCCTGGCTCTCAGCTCCAGGACCTCTCCTGCAAGGGGCCATAAGACCAACCCGTTGGTGGAAGAGGTGCAGCTCTTGCTAACCCACAATACGCTTATGTCCAGTACTCCGATGGCCATGAAGACACAGGCCCTGACCAGGACCTGGCGCGTGCTGGAGACACCCACTCACTCCCGGCCCTGACCACCACATACACACACATTATTCCCTACAGGGACTTGGTGCAGGCTAGCGACGCCCACCCCCCCCACCCCCGGGCACCCACACCATATGTCCAGGACCCTTACCAAGCCATCGACCACCACGACCGCCTCCACAGACAACCAAACTCAACCCCTACGTTGACAGCCTTGCCCCACTCACACCTCAAGGCATCTGACCAGCAATGGAGCCGACCAGTACATCCTCGGCAGAGCTGCGCAGGGTACAGAGGCAGAGGAAGTCACCTGACCATCTGAACCTCTAGGACTGGGTTTTGTTTTTTTAAAGAGGGGGTGAATGTGGTGATACGCATATACTCTTCTGTGTCTAACTGGCTGGCCTGCCCGCTGATGACTCAATCCCCTGTAACCCCTCCCCCTGTAACCTGGCCATAAAGGTTGACCTCCCTACCCCCCCTTCCATTCATTCCAGCACATGGAGTTGGACCAGATGAAATCTATATTAAAGCCTATCATTCCTTACTCAACCTTTGGAGTCATTGATACTGCGTATCAGCAATACAGATTAAAAAGCCAATAAAATGCTAAAGTAAATCCTTAAATGAGTCCCTGATGGAGTTTGTTGTTGAGGAGTCTGATGGTGGAGGGGGACCAGCTGTTCCTGAACCTGGTGGTGCGAGTCCTGATGGCAGCAGCGAGAACAGAGCGTGTGCTGGGTCATGAGGATCCTTGATGATTGCTGCTGGTCTCCGACCGAGGCGCTCCCTGGAGATGTTTACAGAGGTGGGCATGTGAAATGAGCTAACAGAGAATGTGGTGGAGGTGGTGTGACATTTAAAAGACATTAGGACCTGTACATGGAGAGTTGGAGGGATCTGGGCCAAACTCGGACAAATCGGACAAATGGGCAATGTGGCTGGCATGGATGAATTGGGCCAAAGGGCCTATTTCCAGGATATATAGTCCTATGGCTCCATGGCACAATTTTAGCCACGATCTGAATGGCAGGTAATAGAAATGTTGTAGGTCCTCGGTAAAGATATGTTACCAACATTTTGGGCCTAAGCCCTTCTTCAAGTCTAAGCAAAGAACAGGAAAGTGGCAGAATAAAGACTGAAGACTGGCAGGGGTAGGAATCTGGACCAAGAAAAGGAGTTAATTGGATTTGATAGGAGGAAAGGTGAAAATTGATTTTGGCTCTGTAAAAGGAGGCAAGGGGGAAAGGGAAGAGAGGGGGGTGCGGGGGGGAGGTGACGGGTAGAAGAAGGGGGGCCACTTTAATGGAAACCAAAGAAGCCGATGCTAATGCCATCCGGTTGAAAGGCATTCAGATGGAAGATGAGGTGTTCCTCCTCCAGTTTGAAGGTGGTCGCTGTCTGGCAGACCATATACAGACATGACAGCACCAAGGGAATGGGATGGGGAATTGAAGATTCCTGCTGTGGTGGTGGACAGTGCTCAACAAAGTGACCCCCCCCCCCACCCCAAGTCTGCGCCCAGTCCCCCCTGATGAGCAACTGTACATGGTGGAGCTCTGGGTGGATCCAAATTCTATTCTTTTACTTCTGGTGGTGTAGAATAACATCTGGAGGTGTGCACATTTTTTTGGTCCACGATTCTGCACCCCCACCCCCCCCCCCCATCCCCATCCCCCCCCAGTTGGCTGGTGTCAAGGTGCGAGAGTACAGCCCCGACTGTGCTGGGAGAGGGAAAGCATGTTATGGAGCGGGCGGAATTTAGGAGACGGTCCCTCAGCCTTTTGTTTACCAGATTATCCTTGGCAAAGCTCACATGATCTGTCCGAGCCGGGTAGTGCGGGATCGACGTGTATCTCAGCACGTTGCCCTTTAATCAGGCAAGTGCAGCGGCGAGAAGCAAGGCGGGGAGAAACGAATGGGAGAGAGAGAGAGAGAGAGAGGGGTCTCTGATCAATTCATTCCAGAGAGAGAGAGAGAGGGAGGGGGGGGGGGTCTCTGATCAATTTATTCCAGAGAGAGGGGGGGGGTCTCTGATCAATTTATTCCAGAGAGAGGGGGGGGGGGTCTCTGATCAATTTATTCCAGAGAGAGAGAGAGGGAGGGGGGATCTCTGATCAATTCATTCCAGAGAGAGAGAGAGGGAGGGGGGGGGGTCTCTGATCAATTTATTCCAGAGAGAGGGGGGGGGTCTCTGATCAATTTATTCCAGAGAGAGGGGGGGGGGGGGTCTCTGATCAATTTATTCCAGAGAGAGAGAGAGGGAGGGGGGATCTCTGATCAATTCATTCCAGAGAGAGAGAGAGGGAGGGGGGGATCTCTGATCAATTCATTCCAGAGAGAGAGAGAGAGAGAGAGAGAGGGGGAGGGGGTCTCTGATCAATTCATTCCAGAGAGAGGGGGGGGGGGGTGGTCTCTGATCAATTCTTTCCACAGAGAGAGAGAGAGAGAGGTCTCTGATCAATTCATTCCAGAGAGAGGGGGGGGGGGTCTCTGATCAATTCATTCCAGAGAGGGGGGGGGTCTCTGATCAATTCATTCCAGAGAGGGGGGTGGTCTCTGATCAATTCTTTCCACAGAGAGGGGGGGGGGGCGGTCTCTGATCAATTCATTCCAGAGAGAGTGGGGGGGGGGGGGGGTCTCTGATCAGTTCATTCCAGCTCAAAGAGAAGAGGCAGAAAGGACTCAACGCCATGTCATCTTCCAGTGAAGCTGGAGAGAGCTTGCAGGGTGAGTGTTGAGACGGACCGACCGCTGTGCATTGAGAAGGAGCCGGAGCCGCCTCTTTCAGTAAGTGTGGCGGGGTCAATGCTGATCGGAGCTGGGTCTCGCCGCTGCATATGGGGCGAATGCGAAGCGGTGCGCGGATCGCACGGATCTCATTCACGCCGTCTCCTCCTCCTCCTCGGGAAGTTGGCAGCGCTGGAGGGACCGACCGGTCGCTGGGTTGATGAACGGGGGCGAGTGCGGACCTTCAGGGCTGGGCAGGTCGGGGTGGGTGCGGACTCCTAGGGCAGTTTTGGAGAAAATGAGAAGGGGACTTTATTCTTGGTTGGCAGGACCCCCCCCCCCCACCCCGGTTCTCCCCCTCCTCCTCCTCCTCTCCTCCTCCTCCCCCTCCTCCTCCTCCTCCTCTCCTCCTCCCTCCTCCTCCCCCCTCCTCCTCCTCCCCTCCTTCCCCTCCTCCTCCTCCCCTCCTCCTCCCCCTCCTCTTCCTCCTCCTCTCCTCCTCCTCCTCCCTCCTCCTCCTCCCCTCCTCCTCCTCCCCTCCTCCTCCCCCTCCCCTCCTCCTCCCCTCCTCCTCCTCCCCTCCTCCCTCCCCCTCCTCCTCCTCCCCTCCTCCTCCTCCCCTCCTCCTCTCCTCCTCCTCCCTCCTCCTCCCCTCCTCCCCCTCCTCCTCCTCCTCCTCCCAATTTGGGGTTGAATGTGACCATGCCTGTCTTTGGCAGCGAATGTGTCCCGGGTGTTGGACAAGACCAGAGTGGGGTCCCCATAGTGTAAGGATCAGGGGAAAGCCATTCAGAATGTAGTACCAGCCCTTCGGCCCATGATGCAGTGCTGACCTCTGCAAACCTACTCCACAATCTCAACCAGTGGTTTTCAAACTTTTTATCTTTCCACTCACATCCCACTTGAAGTCATCCCTCGGCCATCGGTGCTCTGGGATTAATTAGTCAGGGGTTGCTTAAGCTGGGAAGAAAACAAAGTTTGAAAGCTACTGGTTGAGATTGTGGAGTAAGCTTGCAGAGGCCATCGTGGGCTGAAGGACCTGTACTATGTTCTGAAATCGTTTGCTTGAGAACAATTGTCCTTGGCCCATTTCTTTAGGAGTTATGAAACTGTGCACATGACACATCCATTGGGGACGATTAAAATAGTGATGTTCAAACTTTTTCTTTCCACCCACAGAGCACCTATGGTGGTGGGTGAGTGGAGCGAAAAAAGAGTTTGTAAACCACTGATCTAAACCTTCCCTACCTCAACCCTCTATTTTTCTAGCATCCATGTGCCAATGTCCCCATTGCACCAGCTTCCACTGCCATCCCTACTCTCTGTGTACATTAAAAGAAAGTTACCCTGGCATTTCCCTTGAACTTTCGTCCCCTCTCCTTCTACAGATGTCCTGTGGTATTTAGTACAGTCACACCAGGATAAAGGTGACATCCTATCCATGCCTCATAATTTTGAAGACCTCCATTAAGTCACCTCTTATCCTTCACTCCAAAGAGAAAAGCCCGATTTCTGTTAACCTTGCCTCATAAGACACGTTCTCCCAATCCAGGGTAGATCTGCTCTACCCTCTCTCCAAAGCTTCCACATCCTTCCTGTAATGAGGCGACCAGAACTGAACACAGTGTTGTAAATGTGGTCTAATGAGAATTCTACAGAGCTGCAACATTACTTCATGGCTCTTCAACTCAACCCCCCCCCCCCCACACCCAAAGAATGAAGACCAACATACCATAAGCCTTCTTGACAACCGTACCAACCTACACAGCCACCTTGGATTTGGAAGCCAAGGTCCGTCTTCCACACTGTTAAGAATCCTGCCATTAACCACGTACTCTGTCTTCAAGTTTGGGATTGAGATGAGCAGATACTTCTTCACTCAGACAGTTGTGGAATTCCCAACCACAAAAAGTTGTTGAATCCAGTTTGTTAAAGTAGATACATAAATAAGAGATACACCAGCACCTTTATCCCCAGGGCAGGAATAGCAAACACCAGAGGACATCCGTACAAGGTGAAGGGAGGAAAATTTTGGGGAGACATCAGGCCCAAGTTTTTTTTACATTGAGAGTTGTGGGTAGCTGGAATGCATTGCCAGGAATGGTGGTTGAGGCTGGAAAAATAGGGGCATTTAAGAGAAACTTAGACAGAGACGTGGATGAAAGAAATATAGAGGTTTATAAGTTAGAGAAGGTTTAGTTTTTTGGTATGTATCTATGGGTCAGCACAACATTGTGAGTTAAAGGGCCTGTACTGTGCTGTAATATTCGATGTTCCATGCTAAATATATTCAGAAAGAGGTTGGACATGGACCTCATCACTAAAGGGAGCATTGGGTATGGAAAGAGAGCAGGAATAAGATATGAAATCACATGATCAGCCATCATCCTGTTGAATAGTAGTGCAGGCTCGAAGAGCTGAATAACCAGAACCTGCCCCTACTTTTGATTTTTTTTTAATGTCAAGTATTTTGTTTTCTACGCCAAGTTCCTGGGTGTCCACATCTCTGAAGATTGGTCCTGGGGTCTCCATGTTGATGCAATCATGAAGAAGGCTTGCCAGCGGCTATACTTCGTGAGGAGGTTTGGTACGTCACCAAAGACTCTTGCAAATTTCTACAGGTGTACCGCGGGGAGCATTCTGACTGGTTGCATCACCGTCTGGTATGGAGATGCCAATGCACAGGACTACAGAGTTGCGAACTCACCCACCGACATCAGACATCTACGCTCTATTGCGGACATCTACATCTACTACCTCATTTTCCCATATTTTTGCACTAATTTATTTATATTTAAATGTAATTCTATAGCCATATTTTCTCTGTAATATTTCTGCAAAAAACAAATTTTGTGATTAAGTTCACGACATTAAGTTCTGATTCTGAGATATGAATGGAGATATGTGGGTTGGATCTCGGGTTGAGGATAAAATTGTGTTGGGACCTGTTGATGCTCTTTCTAAGACTGCAGATTGCGCTTTGACTCTCTCAGCTCCGCGTGTGAGGCAACAGTCTCTGTTTCTTTTTGTGCTCGAGTCTCTGGAATGAGAGTGGAACGTACGATTGTATAAAAGGCGTAGGAACGGGCGTAGGCTACTCAGCTCCTCTGGTCTGCACCTCGTCGAATATGGTCATGGCTGATCTGCTTCGGGGGTCTGCTCTTCTGTGGGAGAAAAAGAAATGTCTGTGTTTCGGGGCAGTACGAGAGAAAGAAAGCAAAAGAGAGACCCCCACCACCAGAGTCACTGAGTGGCGGTGAATTCACTTCTGGCACTCCCACAGCTCTGCATCCGCACTGATGTTCGATCCATCAGCAACTTGATCCAAACCTCTAACATGATCAGGTCTTCAGTGACCTTCGGGAGCCCTTCTTGCCCTCAGCACCCTCTTGAATGGACTATTTAGCTCAGCTGAAACCTCACCCACACAGGCCCATGTGGCCGGACTCTCCAACGTCACGCATACTTGTAATCCGCCGTCCCAACTCTTGTTCTCAATGCGCTGACCTACAAAGGCATGCGTACCAAATGCCTTCTTCCCCCCACCTTGTCTCCCTTTGTTGCTGTTTTCAGGGAACAATGTACTTGAACTCCCCTGTGTTTTTTACAACATGTATGAAAACTGGTGGAAGCCACACCTGCAGTTGCATGGTTTTCTGTGAGAATGGACCTTCGGATCCTGAGTGAGCACATTGGGGAAACTGCAGCCAATAATCTCATCGTTCAATGTGCTCACCAATTTTTAATTTAGGCATACAGCATGGTAACAGGTCCTTGCGGCCTACAAGCCTGCGCCCCTTAAATACACCAATTAACCAACAACCCCCGTACACTTTTGAAGGGTAGGAGAAAATCCAGATACACACACCCCTTACAGAGAGGCATATTTGAGCGTAGATTGCTAGCTCTGCTATTGGCATTGCACTAGCCACCACGCGAAGCCCGCCATGCTACATAATGTAAATTTAAAAAAAAATTAAATTGCAGAAAATGATATTATTGTACTTGATTTGCTTTGTATCCTCTAAAGATCTGCTAACGTACAGAAAAACGTAGTGATTCTCTGAGCACTGGTAAATTCAGGGGTCCCTTCACACAAGTGTGAATTGGTTAGCCACACTCTTTGCGTAATGTATTTTTACAGGACGTGGTAGGGCCGCTGTGTCAAGTCAAGTTTATTGTCATCTGATTGTACAAGGATAACCCAACGAAACAGCGTTCTCCGGTCCTTGGTGCAAAAACACTCAGACATACAACCAGACTTAACGCACATACAGACAGATAACACATATGCAGTGGGTTGAGGATTTCACAGTTGTGAGGAGCTGAAGTGGCCACTGCAACCTTGTGCACTCCCATCTTGGGGAGAGAAAAAAAAAGTTGCTATCTCTCCCAAAAAGGTGAAGTTGAGCTGGCACCTTGGCTGCAGACGGCCTGGTGAAATTAAACCCATGTTGAACTTGCGAATGCCAATTTACCCAATGATATAGAAAGGACGCATTTTGATCCACTGAGTTTATAGCAGCTCATTTTCCCCCAGTAATTTTCACACACTCCGTCACCACCCTCCAACCCCTCTCCCGATTTTAGCACTCACCTACGCACTAGAGGCTATTTCCAATGAATCTACAATAAACCGCCCTTGTCCACCGCGTGGGTCACACCCAGGTCTCGAGAGCAGTGAGGCAGCGGCTCTGCCACTGCACTGCCCCAGGTTCAAGGTGATGTCTGAAGGTGATGTGGGTGGCCCAGAAAGCATAGCATTTAGTGCAACTCTCTTACAGCGCCAGCGATCGTGGTTCAAATCCGGCCCTTTCTGTAAGGAGTTTGTGTGTTCCCTCCCACCCTTTAACGGGGCTGTACGATAACTTGGGTGTAATTGAGCAGCAAGGGTTTGTTGAAAGGCATAGACAGAGTAGATGTTAATGTGTTGTTTCCCACGGTGGGAGAGTGTAGGACAAGAGGGCACAACTTCGGGATTAATGACTGTCCGCTTAGAACAGAGATGCAGAGGAATTTCTTCAGCCAGAGGGTGGTAAATCTATGGAATTTGTGGCCACATTCGGTTGTGGAGTCAGGTCATTGGGACTATTTAAGGCAGAGATTGATAGGTTGTTGATTAGCCAGGGCATCAAAGGTTATGGGGAGAAGGCCAGGCAATGGGGCTGAGTGGGAAAATGGATCAGCTCATGATTAAATGGCGGAGCAGACTCGACGGGCTGAATAGCCTATTTCTGCACCTGTGTCTTAATGCCTGGAATCAGGTTCTACTGTGCTGTAAGTAAAATTTAAAAAGAATGTCGATTGTGACAAGGGTTTTGGCTAAGTGTTTAGTGAAGATCTTTCTGCTTCCGACTTCCTAATGGGTGGTGGTGGATTGGTGAACAGTGGGCTGTTCCCTTTACACAATCATTTACAGTATCAATGTCCAGGATCTCTGCGGTTCTGTATTTATGTGATTCTCTCCATGGGTCGCAACTCTAGGCACAAATTTCCATCCTGACAATACATCAGAAATTCCACAATTAAATGCATAATACATGTATTCTTGCGCTAACATTAACGTATTATTTCTATAAAATAAACAAGGCAAGTAAGGTTTTAATAATCAAAGCAGTGGATGAGATCAGTTTTAATTACTCATTTGGGTCAGAGCCCTCCAGTTATTTTAGATGTGTTGTTACTGGTTTCTGCGCCAGTTAAAAGATGCTTCAGTTTTCTGGGAAAGTGGTGTAAATTATCAAGTAATGGTGTTGCTGTGATGGGTGATGCAAATTAGATGTGCTAGTTGCACATGGCATGTTCAGAAGGGAATTGTGAGGGAAAAGTTTGAAGCGGTGTGGCAGAGGTGGCACTTGGACTGAATTAGATGGTTTTCAAAGGGTCAGTCCAGGCACAAGGGTTTGAACGGTTTCTTCCTGTGCTGTGAGATCCCGGGGTGGTTTATCAGTGTTTCTAGAATGACATCTTCCCAGAACATCAGGCAAACTTCCCTTCCCTCCATGCACTCCACCTACATCTCCCGCTGCCCAGGGAAGGCAGTCAAAGTACTGAAGGACCTATCACATCCCGGACACACTTTCTTCTCCCATCGGGAAGAAGGCTGAAGAGTGTGAAAGTGGGCACCGATAGGCTTAAAGTCAGTTTCTTCCCTGCAGCCATCAGGCCCCAGCACGGTGGTATCCATGCCGCCCTTGTTTGATGTCTCCTTTTCCTTTGAAACTCCATAGAATGTGGTCTTTTAACAGATGTTTGAATGTTAGAACCATCCTCTGAGACTGCTGGCAGGAGACAGCTGTAACTCGACAAATAAACGAGTTTGCAATTTTTTGTTTCATCATGCCCTCTGGCCTCAATGACTGGTCATATTTAATAATGTGAAGTGCCTCTTTCCTGTGATGAGGCCTCTTTCAAGGTTGTAAGGTTTAAGCCCCTCCAGTCTTTCCCACAGTGATGGCTCATCCTAACATCGTCAGTTTTACAATGCTGTCTGATCCCCTTCTCTGTATCGCATTCTTCCACTGGTGACCGGTTGTCTGTTGTTTCCCCCCCCACCCACCCCTTCAGCTGTTGATCCTGGATTAATTGGGTCAACGTTGTCAGTGAATCCTAGTCCCTGTGTATTGAATAGCATCGGTATGTAAGGTAAAATCGCTGACTCTTCCAACATCACAAAACGACTGATTGCGCAAGGATAACTATAAATATTTATTATCTATCTAGGAGGGGAGGCAGGCCCCTCCAGCCCGGGTAAGAAACCTGCATAGGAGAAGGCCACTCCGATATAAAACCTACGACCCAAGGACCTCCCTGCCACGTCCCAGCTTGCTTGGCCACGGCACACGAACCATGAGTGTAAAGGGTGGGGTCAGTACTGCGCACACTGCCCTCCACCTAAAAGCTCCTTTGCGCAGGCCCGAGGACAGGTCCACGTCCTCCCCCTCTACGTCCTCCCCCTCTATGTCCTCCCCCTCAAAGGAAGCTCACAAACTCAAGCTAGCATGCTGGAACATATTGTATTGTATTTATTGTCTCTTTTTAAATCATAGAACTTGCAAAAGCACAGTGCAGGCCCTTCAGCCACAACGTTGCTCTGACCTATGTAAACCTACTCTGCAACAATTTAATTTTTCCTTGACTCACACCCATAGCCTTCTATTTCTTGCACCCATGTCCCTATTTATTATTTATCTACATTTTCTTTCTATTTATTGTCCATTTTTAATTCGTGGAACAGCACAGAGCAGGCCCTTCAGCCCACAACATTATGTAAACCCACTCTCCCATCCAGGCAACACCCTCGTAAATCTCCTCTGCATCTTCTCCAAAGCATATATCTCCTTCTTGTCACGAGGCAACCAAAATTGAATATAAAACCCCAAGAATGGTCTAACCAGAGTTTTAATGAGCTACATCATTACCTGATGGATTTTGAACTTAATCTCCTGATTTGTGCAGGCCAGCACACCATGCACCTTCTTAACTGATCTAATCAACTTGTGTCTTGTGTGATCTAGGTTCCTGGATCTCAAGATCTCTCTGTTCCTCCACAATGTTAAGAAACCTGCCATCAGCCTTCAAGTTCAGCCATTCAGAGTGCATCAGTAGATTTAACCCATTTGCCATTTTTCTGCCTTCTTTCTATATCCTGTGCTAACCTACGAGAAATATCTACACTTAGCCACAACACCTCCAAATTTTGTATCTTGCAAACATGCTGTGACCCACTGATGCGCTTGGTCTTATATCTTTAGGACATAGAGTTATGCAACATGGTGCTTTGCCCAATGAATCAAAAGCATGAGAAATTCAAGAATTTCCTACATTGTTTTAATCGCCGATGGAGTTCAATCCAGATAAGTGTGAGGTGATGCATTTTGGAGGGACAAACTAGAAAGCTGATACATAGTTAACGGTTGGTTACCTAAGAGTGTGGATGAACAGAGGGAAGTTGGGGTCCAAATCCATACACCCCTCAAGGTCACTGCACATAGGATAGTTAAGAAGGCCTATGGGATGCTGGTCTTCATTAATCGGGGGACTGAGGACAGGAGTAGAAAGGTCATGTTGCAACACCACAAATCTCCTGTGATACCACTCTTCGAGTATTGTGTTCAATTCTGGTCACTTCACTACAGGAAGAATGTGGAAGCTATGGAGAGAGTGCATAGGAGATTTACCAGGCAAGGTTAGCAGAGCTGGGACCTTTCTCTTTGGAGCGTAGAAGGATGAGAGGAGATTTGATAGAGGTCTACAAGATTATGAGAGGCACAGCCAGGGCAGGAATAGCAAACATCAGAGGACATGTATACAAAGTGAAAGGAGGGAAGTTTTTTTATGCTTTTTTTATGCAGTGATTTGTGGGGGCCTGGAATGCCTTGCCAGGGATGGTGATGGAGGCTGAAACATTAGGGGCATTTAAGAGATTGATAGGCACATGAATGGAAATAAAATAGAGGTTTATGGGGTTGGGAGGGTTTAGTACTTTTTTTAAGGTTATATATGGGTTGGCACAACATCGAGGGCCAAAGGGCCTGTGCTGTGGTGTTCTACGTTCTATGTTCCCTGCTGAATACTACAGCATCTCTATTACTCCTTAATGAGCAACTAAAAGGATCTGATAAATCCGTTTCCAAAAGACAATTAACTTTGGGAGATGATGTGAAAACTGCACTTGTGAATGCCGTGATAACCATATAACCATTTACTTGTACATCAAAAGCCCAACGTCTTGCATTCACTCACCACAAGTGCATCTGTCAGTGCCGTGAAAGCAGTGTTAGAACAACGAATTCATGGGCAATTGGAACCTCTGATGCTTTTGTTCAGCCAAGCTGTCACTGGCTCAAGCAAAGTATAGTGCATTTGGTCGAGAATCCTTGGCCATCTATCTCGCAGTGAAAGATTTCTGCTTTTTATTGGAAGGTTGTCCTTTCACACCAGTAACACACCAGCCTCTTGCGCATACAAGCTCGCATCTCTTCTCGCCCAGATGGATTCAGCACATAGACTTCATCCTACTATTTGCATCGGACATGAGCACATTGGAGGAAAAGCGAATGCCGTGGCCGACACCCTGTCCAGGCGCGACATTGATGCCTGACATACCCGGAGGAGTCACGTGATGTAGTGGCCGGACGGTGAACTCCAGCCCTCTCCAGAAAAGTCGGGAAAAACGAGAGAAAATACAAAGGCACAGAAATACAAGTTAAAGAAAAGTGAATATAAAGGTGGAAAGAAGATGGAGACAAAAGGAGAAAAATCAAAATCAACGGAAAGAAGAGAGGAAGAGAAGACAACGGAGGAAAAAGGTGAAGGCCTTACCTGTCCGAAGAGGCCCGCTGCGGAGAGAAGACCCCACTACCTCAGGTCGGTAGAAAGAGAACTACAACAATGGCTCACAGAGCCGAGTAAAAGTGCGCAACCGCGCATGCGCGACTCCTCGCGCATGCGCGATGCGCATACAAAAAAACACACCGACGGGAGGGGGGACCAGCTGGGGAGTCGATCTCCACAGCCGGCAACGACAGCTGCAGAACACCTGCAGCAAGAAGACACCACAGAAGACAATGGAAACAAGAAAGAAGAGGAGGAAAGGGCAGCAAAGAAACAACAGATGGTCAACCTAGAGGAAGAAGAAGAGGAAGAGGAAGAGTACAGGGAAATAGAAGAAGAAAAGATAGGCAAGGTAAAGGAGGTACTTGCTCTTGTTAGAGGATACATGGAGTCATTTAAAGAATGGCAAACACAGGAATTCAATGATTTAAGAAGAAGAATAAACAACACAGAAAAGAAAATAAATAAAATGGATATGACCTTAACAGAAATGGGGAAAAAAATGGACAAGATGGAAGAACGGGCAATAGCAGCAGAAATGGAGGTAGAAGACTTAAAAAAGAAATTGGAGGAATCTAATAAAAAAACTAAAGAGACACAAGAATTACTAGCCCAAAAAATAGATATAATGGAAAATTATAACAGAAGAAATAACATAAAGATAGTGGGCCTTAAGGAAGATGTAGAAGGCAAGAATATGAGGGAGTTTATAAAAGAATGGATCCCTAAGGCCCTAGGATGTCCAGAACTACAGCAAGAAATGGAAATAGAAAGGGCACATAGAGCATTGGCCCCTAAACCACAACCACAACAAAAACCAAGATCTATTGTAGTAAAATTCCTAAGATATACTACAAGAGAAAAGGTGCTGGAGAAGACAATGGAAAAAGTAAGAGAGGGCAACAAACCACTGGAGTATAAAGGGCAAAAAATCTTCATTTATCCAGATATAAGCTTTGAACTCCTAAAGAAGAGAAAAGAGTTCAATGCAGCAAAAGCGATTTTATGGAAGAAAGGATATAAATTTACACTGAAGCATCCTGCGGTATTGAAAATATTTATTCCAGGACAACAAAACAGACTATTCTCGGATCCAGAAGAAGCACGAAAATTTGCAGAACAATTACAAAAATAGACTGAGGGATGAAGACGGGTAATGAGAGCAAAAATTATCACGATTGATATGTATGTGGGTAAAGACAAAAATAGACTGAGGGATGAAGACGGGTAAGGAGGGTAAAAATGACCACGATTGATATGTATGCGGGTAAAGAGGTATAAGAGTGAATAGAGACAACGGGCATATGTGAAAGTATCTGTAATTAGAGGAAAACATAGAAAGTATAGACAAGAATTAATAAGGGAAGGTAATGGAATAGAGAGAATAAGGAGGGAACTAAAAGAGTGACCTTTGTGACATATAAAAAACGAAATCTTTTCTGGGGGGGGCTGGGTGGGGGGAAAAGAGCGGTCACTGCAAAATCAGTTGACGCTTGCGAGTGGATTCGCAAATCCAAATGGAGAGGGGAGATGTGGTTGTCCGACAAGGGATAAAGGGCAACTCAGGAGGGGAAGGGGAGATTGGGGATAAAGAAGATAGAAATAGGAGAATAAGGAAAATGTTGGATGTTGTAGGAATGTTGTCTGGTAAAGAGTTGAAAATAAGAAAACAGAAATGGAAAAGGAGGAAAGGTAATGATGGAAAAACGGAAAGAGAAGATAAACAAAATATAAAATGGCTACGCTGAACTATATGACTCTAAATATTAATGGAATACATAACCAAATTAAAAGGAAGAAACTACTAAATTTACTGAAAAAGGAAAAAATAGATATAGCATTTGTCCAAGAAACACATTTAACTGAATTGGAGCACAAGAAATTAAAGAGAGATTGGGTAGGACATGTAACAGCAGCATCGTATAATTCAAAAGCAAGAGGAGTGGCTATATTAATTAGCAAAAATGTGCCATTTAAAATAGAAGAGGAAATAATAGATCCAGCAGGGAGATATGTTATGATAAAATGTCAGATATATTCAGAGCTTTGGAATCTACTTAATATATATTCACCTAACGAAGAAGATCAAAAGTTTATGCAAGATATCTTTTTGAAGGTAGCTAATACGCAAGGGAACATACTAATAGGAGGGGATTTCAATCTGAATTTGGATCCAAATATGGATAAAACGGGGAAAAAAATTAACAGGAAGAACAAAGTAACCAAATTTATAATTAAATCAATGCAAGAAATGAAACTTGTGGACATATGGAGGAAACAAAACCCAAAAGAAAAGGAATACTCATACTACTCGACTAGACATAAAACATACTCAAGGATAGACCTATTCCTGTTATCAGCCCACATACAAGGGAGAGTTAGGAAAACGGAATATAAAGCTAGACTATTATCGGACCACTCACCCCTGTTATTGGCAATAGAGCTAGAAGACATCCCTCCAAGAATGTATAGATGGAGATTAAACCCCATGCTACTTAAAAGACAGGATTTTAGAGAATTTATTGAAAAACAATTAAAAATGTACTTTGAAGTAAATACGGAATCAGTGGAAGATAAGTTTATACTATGGGACGCAATGAAAGCATTCATTAGAGGGCAAATAATAAGTTATGCAACCAAGATGAAGAAGGACTATAATCAGGAAACAGAGCAGTTGGAAAGGGAAATAATAAACATAGAAAAAAAATTAGCAATAAAGGAAGATACAACCAAAAGAAGAGAATTGGCGGATAAAAAAATAAAATATGAAACATTACAAACATATAAGGTGGAGAAGAATATAATGAAGACAAAACAGAAATATTATGAACTAGGGGAAAAAACACACAAAATCCTAGCATGGCAGCTTAAGACAGAGCAAACTAAGAAAACGGTATTGGCAACAAGGAAAAAAGACAAACAAATTACATATAATCCAAAAGAAATTAAGGAAAACTTCAGAGAATTCTATGAACAATTATACCGAACCGAAAACGAAGGGAAAGAAGGGAAAATAGATGAATTTTTGACTAAAATTGAACTACCAAAACTACAAATAGAGGAACAAAATAAATTAACAGAACCATTTGGAACAGTAGAAATACAAGAGATAATAAAAAATTTACCAAATAATAAGACACCAGGAGAGGATGGACTCCCAATAGAATTCTACAAAACATTTAAAGACCTAATAATACCGCCCCTCCTGGATGTAATCAACCAGATTGATGAGACACAAAACTTACCAGATTCATGTAAAACAGCAATAATTACAGTGATACTAAAACAAGGGAAAGATCCACTCTCACCAGCGTCATATAGACCAATATCTTTGCTAAACACAGATTATAAGATAATAGCTAAACTATTAGCGAACAGATTAGCAGAACAGGTACCGAAAATGGTAAATTTAGACCAAACTGGATTTATCAAAAAAAGACGCACAACAGACAATATTTGTAAATTTATTAACTTAATTCATGCAGTAGAAGGAAATAAAGCACCGATGCCTGACATACAACTACTGCCATTGATGTCACAGCCGTGGCTCGTGCACAGATCTTGATCTCATCTCTTCAAGATGTAACCCTGGATGAATCAGGTGAAATGTTAGTCTGTGATTTTTGTTTTCCCACAGGAAGACCAAGAAGGTCTATGAGGCAGGAGACTTTTGAGTCTCGTCACAGTTTATTTCATCCTGGTAGAAGAGCAACGATCAAATTGATTATAGAACGTTTTACCAGGCCTCATGTTAAATGCGATGTTGGATTATGGGCAATGACTCCAGACACATAAAATCTAAGGGGGATTTTGTTTTTCCTGATTCCCACTTCCAAGACGTGCACCTAGATTTGGTAGGCCAGCTTTTGCCAACTCTTAACTGCTCACATGTGAGGACCAGACTACCAGCTGGCAGGAGGCCATTTCTGTCATCGTCATCTCTGTGGAGACGATCTTTCTGACTTTCGTGGATTGTTGGATTCCATCGTCCTGGCACTATTACAATGGATCAAGGGTCTCGGTTTGAGTTGGTGTTGTTCCGAGCTCTCACTGATCTTCTGAGCACTACCAGTATTTGCACCATGGTTTATCATTTGCTGTCCAACGGCCTAGTTGAGCGTTTTCTTTGACAATTGAAGGCAGCATTAACAGCAGGTGGTGATTCACTATGTGGGGCGAATGTTTGCTTACGGTTCTCTTTGGCATGTGTGGCACTATGTTAACCTTGCCAGGTGAGTGTGAATCCGAGCCCAACCATAACACTCTGTGATCCAGCTAATTATGTTGATTGTCTTCGGGAAAACATGAGATTACTCCGACCTACTTGCTGATCTATATGCTGAATGATTTACAATGCTGGACTCGTGTGTTCCTTTGGCACGATGCTGTTTGCAAACTACTTCTGCCCATTAACGATGGTCCTTTACAGGTCTTATGATGCCACCCAAAGACTTTTGTGATCGACGGGAATGGAAAAGCTGGCACAGTTTCCATGGACAGATTGAAGCCGGCGTAGATCGCTGGCCATGTTCTGTGTCAGAATCAAAGGACCAGTCGCACCTTTGCCAGTATGATAATGCTTTCATTCCTGGAATCATCCTCGTTAACCTCTTCTGATCCTTCTCCAATGTCAGCACCTGTTTTCTTAAATGAGGAGCCCAAAACTGCTCACAATGCTCCAATTGAGGTCTCACCAGTGCCTTGTAAAGCCTCAACAACACATCCCTGCTCTTGCATTTATTCCTCTTGAAATGAATGGCAGCATTGTCTTTGCCAGAACCACTCCCGTCACCCTTCCTTGGTTCCGAGCAATAGATTCACTCCTCATAACAGCAGGAGACAAGCATCCCATTGACCCTCTCTCGAGTCCCAGTGGGAGATCCAATGCTATCAGGGCTCCTTCAGCCCGGTCCCGGTTCCCCATTTGCAGCCTGGCAGGAACCCTTCGACTGCCAAGTTGGATCCCGCCTTGTTCACCGCCTCCTGTTGCCTAACCCTCTTCTATCTTACCCTCTCAGCCCCTCCACCATACCCCCCTCCATCACACCAGTCTACCCCCTGGATTATCATGCAACCTGAAGCTTGACAAAGCCTCAAAGGACTTCATGATAGAGATCTCGCTTCATTCTTTTCTACGTCCCCCATCATTGCAACTCCTAAGAAGTTGCGCTGATTTGGAGTTTTACTGAGGTTGCTACCAAACAAGAGATTTAATTTGAGATCTAAAGGTTACAGCACATAGACGGGACTCCACCCAGCCTGCACTCTGCATGAACTTCCTTCCAGCGTTCTGCAGGAACTTCCTTCCACCCTACTTCTTCCAAAGAAAACTACAGCACAGAACCAGCCCCATTGGCCCCTCCAGTCTGTACTGAACCATTTTTTAAAATTTGCCTAGTCCCACTGACCTGCTCCCTGTCCACAACCCTCCATGTCTCTCCCATTCATGTACCTGCCCAAATTCTTCCTCAATGTTAAGTTGAGCCCACCCTTGAACAGTGAGTTAGAATTTAACATGGAGCTCGGTCACATTTCCAAATGGTGAGAAATTACCCCGGAGCTGCTTTCAGTTCAGCTAATGACTTTGCCGGTTATCCTTGACTTCAAAACCAGAATGAATCACATGCACCTGTATCTATTTCTGACAAAAAGGGTCAGGTTTTTCTTCTTAAAACCATGGAACATTATAGCACAGAAGCAGGCCCTTTGGCCCTTCAAGTTCATGCTGGACTATTATTCTCTCTTGTCCCACTGACCTGCTCCGAGTGCATAGCCCTCCATACCTCTCCCATCCATGTACCTGCCCAAATTCTTCTTAAACGTTAAAATTGAGCCCGCATTCACCACCTCAGCTGGTTCCTCTGTGTAAAGAAGATCCCCCTCATGTTCCCCATAAACTTTTCCCCTTTTACTTTTAACCCGTGCCCTCTGGTTTGTATCTCACTTACCCTCAGTGGAAAAAAGCCTATTTATATTTACTCTCTATTCCCCTCATAATTTTAAATACCTCTATCAAATCTACCCTCATTCTTCTCTGCTCCAGGGAATAAAGTCCTAATCTGTTTAACCTATCCCTGTAACTCAGTTCCTGAAGCCCCAGCAACATCCTATAGTAAATCTTCTCTGCCCTCTTTCTATCTTATTGATATCTTTCTTTTAGATCGGCACAACAGTGTGAGCTGTAGAGTTTGTACTCTGCTGTTATATCATGTCAATTGAGCTAATGCATTAAATGGAACTATCCTGTTTGCCTACCTCCTTCTGGTTGGGGTTTCCACTTGCACAAGCCTCCCAAAGGAGGGAAAACGGTTTCCAAAATTCCCTGTGGGACAATCATCTGACAATGGGCAGCTGCACAAGATGTTGGTGTGAGGAGACCCCCGCCCGGAATTGGGCAGATGCTAGAATCTGGACCAAAAACCCATCTGCTGGAGGAGTGCAGCAAATCGAGCCGCATGAGCGGGAGGGATTGGACGGTTGACGTTTCAGGTCAGGACCCCTTCATTTCGAACACCTAGTGATATGGTGAAGGGAAGATTGCCATCAAACTGGAATGGGTGCAAAGAATTTGAATTTATTGTCATGTCAATGCCTCAAACCTTGTTTGTTTTGTGACAGCATCATGGTGCAAACATTTCTATCAATCGGATTTCAAAATTAAATGAAATAGTGCAAGAAAAAGGTAGTGAGGCCGTGTCTGTTATTCATTGATCATTCAGGAATCTAACGGCCGCGGGGAAGAATCTGTCCTTGTGCCGCTGAGGGCTCGTCTTCAGGCTCCTGCACCTTTTTCCCGATGGTAGCAGAGTGAAGAGGGTGTGGCCTGGGTGGCCTGGGTGGTGTGCTTTCTTAAGATACTGGCTCTTGTACATGTCTTTGATGGAGTGAAGACTGGTGCCCGTGATGTCCTGTTAGCAATCCTCCGGAGTTTTTTTCCTGTCCTGATGTCTGTGGCACCATAACTCACAGATGGTTTCTCATTGCCTGGGTGCTTAAGACACCACCTCTTGTAGATGTCCTCATTGGAGTGAAGACTAGTGAAGGATTCAGTACAGGGGAAGCTGAAACTTTTTCCCCCTCTGGAGCAAGGTTCCCTCTAATAGTCAGTGTGCGCAAAGGTTTTTTTTCCCGTGACAAAAGTCTGTGCGCATGGAACACTTGTCCAAAAGTAAACTTGAAATTGTTTTAACAGCCTATCCCTCATGGCTTATAAAACGGTGTTGGCATGTTTTAATGTAATACAAGTATGATTCACTTCTACGAAGTAACGTATTTAGTTAAGATTTTATTCTATTCTTTGAACTACTTTGTTCAGTGTGTAGTTCCATTAAATAAAACATATAACCATATAACCATTAACGGAGCGGAAACAGGCCATGTTGGCCTTTCGAGTCCGTACCGGTTCACAAATTGCCACTGATTTTTGTTTCGTACTCTACATCAATGAGTATTTCTAAATAAATTAATAAAACAGTAACAGCCATCAATTCACAGATTATTATTGAAGTTGCTGGAAATGGTTAAATCAAAACTCATACGATTACAAAGCGAGTTGACGAACTATCCAGTTTGTAGATGCTTATTGTGAAAATCTTCACACACAGGACAGTTTACGTAGGTTTAGGAAATATTTGACATAAACCTGCACAGAATAATGCACATATTTAAGAATATGAAACAAATGTAGGTAATGGGGCTAACTCAGGTAGACAACATGGTCAGCATAGATAAGATGGGCTGAAGGGCATGATTTCGTGTTGTCAAACTCTGTGACCATGCCATAGTGACAGAGGTTGTCTGGCATTGGGAGTAGCTGATCTCTTTGAGCCCTGTTATCTTTTTGTCTTTGGTGTTTACCCATCCTTTGCAAACTCTATCTTGGCTAATAGAACTTCCACCCAACTGGTAGCTTTGGATTCTCGTTAGTATATCTAAATGACATTCGCCTAAATGGTTTCTCCACTTGTTTTTTTGAGTTGATTGATTTGGCGAAAACCTCGCTCACAGTTCGCACTAGACATCAGAAAGATTCCCCCCAACGTCCCTCAACTGGCCTTTTGTGCGCACCTTAATTCCCTTTTGTGCATGGGCACATGAGCATGGCTTAGAGCAGTGGTCACCAACCTTTTTCTTCCACTCATGTGCCACTTTAAGTAATCCCTATGCCATTGGTGCTCTGTGATTAGTAAGGGATTATTTAAGGTGGGATGTGAGTGGGAAGGGAAGGTTTAGAACCTCTGCTCTAGACCCAATTGTCACTGAAATATTTTGCTTGAGAAAAATTGTCATTGGTCCATTTCCTTCGGAGTTATGAAACCGTGCACATAACGAGTCAATTAGGTACGATTAAAACAGTGGTTTTCAAACTTTTCTTTCCATCTACATACCACCTTAAGCAATCCCTTACTAATCACAGAGCACCAATGGCATAGGGAATACTTAAAGTGATATGTGAACCATAGAACATTACAGTTCAGAAACACACCCTTCAGCCCTTCTAGACTGTGTCAAACCATTTTTCTGCCTAGTCCCATCGACCTGCACCCTGTCCATAGCCCTCCATACCTCTCCCATCCATTACCTGTCCAATTTTTTCTTAAATGTCAAAACTGAGCCTGCATTCAACACTTCAACTGGCAGCTCTTTCCATACTCCCACTACTCTCTGTGTGAAGAAGTTCCCCCTAATGGTCCCCTTAAACATTTCCCCTTTTACCCTTAACTCATGCCCTCTAGTTTTTAATCTCTCTTCACATCAGTGGAAAAGCCTCCTTGAATCTACTCTATCTATACTGTTTCATAATTTTGGAGACCTCTTTTCAAATCTCCCCTCCTTCTTCTATGCCCCAGGGATGCCCTTCGAAAAAGCTTGCAAATGTTATTTGATTAAAGGCACAATATAAACGTGCTGTTGCCAGTTTTGTTTTTGAAAGGAAGGAAGGCATGAAGATTTGCCAAGAGCTTCAACAACACTGCTTTTCACTTTGGCTATATTTGAAATGTATTTACTTAGAAGGGTGAGCGTGCCAATTACATCATTGGTGCAACAGGCTGTTAGCTCAGCTGTATAAATAAAGGACGTGATTCCACTGACATTGACTTGAGTCGGGGATCGCGCGATCTCACCAGCTTCAACAGGCATCCAGAGCGTAGCAGCCCACTGGTTTGCCACCCCCCCACTTCTACCTCCCTGAACACTCAGTCCTTTGACCAGTGTACCACCAGTCTACTGAGCCAGCACCGTCCACACCTGTAACCTCCCCCATGGAGACAAATGGCGCTGAATGTCACCACCTATGTTCAAGTCAAGTTTATTGTCATCTGATTGCACAAGTACAACCCGAGGAAACAGCGTTCTCCAGTCCTCGGTGCAAAAACATGCAGACACGCAACCAGACAAATAATACATACGCAGGACAGTATATACAAATAAACATTGTTTAGTAAATATTAGAATCTCGGTTGATTATTGTGAGTAGTTCCCATCTTACCTTCAGTCAAGAGGCTCTTTCAGTTGGCTAGAATACCCCGATGTAAAGCCGCATATTCTACCCCTGTGAGGCTGTCGGGAGGCCACCTGAAAGAGCAGGAGGCGCCTCCAAGGCGCACTTTCCAACCCTCCTCTGAGAAGGATAATCGCTGGAGCACTGAAGTTCTCCTAGGCACCTGAATGCAGCCGGCTGAAAGCGGCGGCTAAGGGGCGGTCTGATGACAATCAGCTGGCGACCCAACTCCCTGCGCCTGACAGCCCCCTCCCTGCTACCCCTGCTCCCCCAGCGCGGGACATCAGGGCAGGGGCAGCCGGCTCGGGATGTCAGGGCTGGGGCGGCTGCCCCTGCCCCGACGTCCCAAAGGGACAGGAGGCGAAGTGCGCTCTGAGACGGCTCTCCTGCAGGTGTCCCTTTCAGGTGGACAGCGCAGCAGTTTCAGGGCTGCCACCTGAGCGACCATTCCTCAGCTCTGCATCCACTTCTGCAGGTGCATTCTTGGCGGAGAATGCACCCGAAAGCGGCTACGCTCTCTTCACCCCACAACCCCCTCCCCCAATCCCTCTCTCTTACTGTAGCAATACCTACACTTCCTTAGGGTGGCAAGGCTACCCTTTTTGACAACATTTTTGAGCACGTCTGGCTGCATCATTGTGCGGGACGGTAGTTTCAAAGCATTGGACCGCGTCAGTACAGAGGATCATCAAAACAGCCGAGAAGTTCACTGAGGTCCCTTTCCTCTATTGACGATATTTACCGGGAGTGTTGCTTAAATGGAGGTTAAAGAATTATTGAGGACCCTTTCCATCCAGTGCCACTACCATCAGGAGGAAGGTCCAGGAGAATCAAAAACAGGACTGCCAGGCAGGGAAATGGCTTTTGACCACAGGCTGTGAGATTGATAAACGGTACCCAGTAACCAAGTAAATCGTCCCAAAACATTTATTTATTTTCTATTACATCTTTATGTATATATGTGATTATTAGGAATTGTGCATTATATGTGTGTATACTCTGGTTTGGTGGAACGGTGTTTCGTCTAGTTGTACGCGTCCAACCAGACAATAATAAACTTGCACTTGGACGACACCTCCAGATTTGAGGATCGTTTTATTTCCTGCTTCTCTTGTTCTCTTCAAAGGACCTCCCATTTCTGCAAGATGATGCCATGTACTGTTCAATTGTACTTTTTAGACCTTTGAACTCCAGCCATTTTCAACTTTTCATAATATATACTCTGGACTGGGTCCATGGGTTAACCTTTACATTTGAACCAGCTGATGGTTGGGTATAAAACTAGTCCTGGAAAACCAGGACATAGAGTACATGCGCTTTTTGGTAGTCCTGGGAAACCGATGCACGGAATCCAAAGGGTTAACCCCTGACCCTGCCCTTTTATTGTCACACTATAGATCAATAGAGCTCACTTTGGTTCACAATCTCTGCAGTGGACCTGATGCCAAATTAAACTAAAACAGTATCAAACTCGAACATATCTGCATTTCTATTTTATTGAAACACCCATGTTTTTATCCTTGCGATACCTGTTGTACTGTGTAGAGGTTGACTTACCTGGATAGCACACAAAAATAGTTGTCTTCACTGTGTCTCCGTGCATGTAACGATACTCAATTCACAGGTTGAACTGCTAGTTCCCCTCCAGCAACACCCAAATCATGAAAGCTGAAACCCAGAAGGGTGAGAGTTGATTTAATGGAGGTCTGCAATATTATCACGGGCCCAGATAGGGTGGACAACCAGCACCTTTCTCCTGGGGTCATGCTGGCAAAACCAGAGGGGTTCTATACAAGGTGAGGGGAGGACAGTTCAGGGGAGACCTCAGGGTAAGTATTTTTATACAGTGGTGAATACATGGAATGCATTGGCAGGGGTGGTGATGGAGGCTGGTACAATCGGGGGATTTAAAAGACTCTAAATAGGCACATGGATGCATGAAAAATAGATTTATGGGTGTGAGTAGGGAAGGTATAATTTGTTGAGAAGGTTTATATAGGTCAGTACCACATGGTGGGCTGAAGGGCCTGTACTGTGTTGTAATGTTCAATGTTCCATTACATTTAACAATAAAACTTCTCTGACACGGTTTCCTCCACAATGCTGGAGAAACTCAGCAGGTCAAACAGTGTCGCAAAGATAATGACACATAACCAACGTTTCAGGCTTGAGTCCTTCATCAGGGAATGAGGTCTTGATTTCATATCTTGATGTAGGGCTCAAGCCCAAAGCATGGGTTATGTATCTTTATCTATATTAAATTTATCTACCTTAAAGTATGCAATATTACTTCAACCACTGCGTTTGCAGATCTTTGTGTTTTACTCGTCCAATTATGAACGTTGCTCCTATCGTCAGCAATTCCTCCGCTCATTTACAAATATTCCTGATAGATTTTGGATGTGCAGTAACTGCTCTGCCTTGCCAACAATGCCCACAGCTGAACATGAGATTCTAAATTGGAGAAAGGCCAATTTTGTGGAAATGTGAGTGAATTGGGATAAGTTTTTTTTTCTGGTAAGAATGTGTTCAGGAAGTGGAAGGCCATCAGAGGTGAGAATTTGAGAGTGCAGATTTTTCATGTTCCTGTCAGGATTAAAGACAAAGTTAGCAGGGTAAAGGGAATGTTGGTTTTCAAGGGATATTAGGAAGCTAGTATACAGCACAGTACAGGTCCTTCGGCCCTTTATATTGTGCTGACCCGTATAGCCCCTTCCTTTAAAAAAAAGAGAGGTTAAGAAGAAGAGTAAGGTTTATAGCAGATAATAGGCATCAAGGAGCAAATGAGGCTCCAAAAGAGTATAGAAAATGTAAGAAAATACTTACGAAGGAAATTAGGAAGGCAAAAAGAAGACATGAGGTTACTTTGGCAGATAATGTAAAGGGTTTCCACAAGTAGGTTAAAAGGATGGTAAGGGACAAAATTGGTCCCCTCGAGGATCAGAGTGGCCATCCATCCACATGTGGAGTCGTCAGAGATCATAAACAATTTTTTTGTATCAGTGTTTACTCAGGAAACTGGCCTAAGGAAGGAGGGAAACAAGCAGTAGTGGCATGGAACATATAGGGATTAAAGAGGAGGCGGTGGTTGCTGCCTTAGAATGAATAAAGGTAGATAAATCCCCTGGGTCTGACATAATATTCCCTCTGACCTTGAGGGAGACGAGAGTAGAAATTGCAGGGGCCCTGGCAGAAATTTTAAAACATCCTTATCCATGGGTGAGGTGCTGGAGGTCTGGAAGATAGCTCATGTGGTTACATTATTTAAAAAAAGGCTCCAAAAGTAATCCGGGAAATTACAGGCCAGTGAGGCTGACGTCAGTCGTAGGTAAATTATTTGGAGGGTGTTCTGAGAGATCGGATATACAAGTATTTTGACAGCCAAGGGCTGATTAAGGTTAGTCAGCAGGGCTTTGTGCGTGGTAGGCCGTGCTTAACCAATCTGATCGTTTTTCGAGAAGGTTACCAAGAATGCAGATGAAGGAAAGGCTGTGGGATGTTGTCTACATGGACTTTAGAAAGACCTTTGACAATGTCCCACACGGGAGCTAGTTCAGAAGTTGCAGACACTAGGTATCCATGGAGAAATTGTAAACTGGATTCAAAATTGGCTGATTGAGAGAAAACAGAGTGGTAGTGGATGGTTGCTTCTTAGACTGGAGACCTGTGATTAGTGAATACCCTCAGGGATCGGTGCTGGGACTATTGTTATTTGTTGTCAAAATGATAATATGGTAAGTTGGATCAGAAAATTTGCTGTTGACACTAAGATTGGAGGCGTTCAGGACTGTGAGGAAGACTTCCAAAGCTTGCAGAGGGATCTGGACTAACTAGAAAATTGAGCAAGAAAATGGCAGATGGAATTTAATGCAAACAAGCTGCATTTTGGAAGGACAAACCAAGGTAGGACAAAAACAGTAAATGATAGGGCCCTGAGGAATGTGGAGGAACAAATGGATCTGGGAATTCGGATACATAATTCCTTGAAAGTGGCATCTCAGGTGGATAGGGTTGTAAAGAAAGGATTGTATTCGCTCGAGTTCAGAAGAATGAGAGGAGATCTTATAGAAACATATAGGATTATGAAGGGTATGGATAGGATAGATGTAGGAAGGTTTTTTGAGCTGGCCGGGGAAACTAAAACGAGAGGACACAGTCTCAAGATTCGGGGGGAGTAGATTTAGGACAGAGATGAGGAAAAATAGTTTTTCCCAGAGAGTAGTGAATGTTTGGAATTCTCTAACCAGGGAAGTGGTTGAGGCTGCCTCATTAAACATATTTAAAATTCGGTTAGATAAATTTTTACATGATAGAGGAATTAGGGGATATGGGGAGAAGGCAGGTAGGTGATGTTAGGTCATAAATTAGATCAGCCATGATCGTATTGAATGGTGGAGCAGGCTCGATGGGCCAATTTTGGCCTACTCCTGTTCCTACTTCTTATGTTCCTATGACGCAGACTGGGAGATCTCTTCGCTGAGCACCTTCTCTCTGTCCGCGTCAATGACCGGGATCTCCCAGTGGCCGACCATTTCGATTCTGCGCCCCAATCCCACCCTGAGGTGTCTGCCCATTGCCTCGTGCACTTAGTGAGGCCACCCGTAACTTTGGAGAAGCAACAATGAATATTCGGTCTCAAGCTATGTAATATACGCTCTGTGACCTGCTGACTTTCTGCAGCCTTGTGGTTTTGTCGCAAAGAAAGGTAATTTGAGGTGTTGTAACTAATATGGCGGAGTCTGGTTGATTTGGCAACTGCAAGATTCCAGCAGAGAGCAAATTTGCAGAATCTTGTGGCATGAGGGGGGTGCATAGCTTTATCATACCTGGACCAGAAGGTTATCAATCATCCCGATGGTGCCATTTTATCATTTGCCCCTCCTGCATGTGCCACTGTGTTCAGTGCCTCGCAGCGTGGTGACGGAAGATATCAATAAGACCAAAAGAGCGCAGAGACAATTTGCAAGAATGTTGGCGGGACTTGAGGAACTGAGTTGCAGGGAAAGGTGAAATGGGGGTCTGGAGCATTGGAGAATGAGGGGAGGTGTGCAAAGGTATGAGCATGGTCAATGTAAGCGGGTCTTTTTCCACTGTGGAGACAAGGATTTAGAACCCGTGGGTTAATGATGAAATGTTTAAAGAGAACATGAGGAGGAACGTCTTCACGCAGAGAGTGGTGGGAGTGTGGAACGCGCTGCCAGCTGAAGTGATGAATGCAGGCTTAATTTTTAAAATTTAAATAAAATTTGGATTGGTATGTATGATGCGGGTGGGACTGGGTAGAATAGTAGTTTGGCACAGACTCGATGGGCCAAAAGGGCCTGTTTCTGTGCTGTGATGTTCCTGGTTCTCTCTGGCCCAGCTTCTCTTTTTTTTAAAATTTTTTATTTTTCACACTATAAACCATATTGATCAAGATACATACACTTTCCTTCTTAAGTATATACAGTGTCATTTTCCCCCCCTCCCTCCCTCCCTCACCTCCCCTCCCAGTTCAGAATATAAGATACATTAAACCCGTCAAACAATGTTGTCACTCAATAAAAACAAGCAAGAAATTCCACTGAGTCAGTTCTTTTCATTCCCTTCTCCTTCTGTCATTTTAGGTGGTAGATGTCCACAGTAGGTTTTCTCTATTGTGTTTCACGTATGGCTCCCATATTTGTTCAAATATTGTAATATTATTTCTTAAATTATAGGTTATTTTTTCTAATGGAATACATTTATTCATTTCTATTTACCATTGCTGTATTCTCAAGTTGTCTTCTAATTTCCAGGTTGACATAATACATTTTTTTGCTACAGCTAGGGCTATCATAACAAATCTTTTTTGTGCTCCATCCAAATTCTTTGTTTTTTATATTACTTAGGAGGAAGATCTCTGGGTTTTTTGGTATATTGTTTTTTGTGATTTTATTTAGTATCTGGTTTAGATCTTCCCAAAATTTTTTCACTTTCTCACATGTCCAAATTGCATGAATTGTTGTTCCCGTTTCCTTTTTACAGCGAAAACATCTGTCTGATGCTGTTGGGTCCCATTTATTTAACTTTTGAGGTGTAATGTATAGCCTGTGTATCCAGTTATATTGTATTATTCTGTGCTGGGGTCTGACATGGCAGCCTTTTGTCCAAGCCTCTCACCCACCCTTCCCTCAATGACACCACTACCTCCACCTCTCCCCTGTGTTTGTCTCTCCCTCCATCTGGCAGCTGCCAGTTAACATCCTCTATTCCCAGCCCCATTCCCATGCTGATATGCATGTTCTCATGCTCTACCAAACTGAGACTTCCTGAAAATTGGAGAAACAACACCTTGTAATCTGTCTGGGCACCATCCAACCAGATGGCATTAGCATCTACTTAGATTTTTGTTAGCCAGCCGCCTCCCCCATCTCTCTTTCACCCTATCCCTCTGTTTCCTTTTCCCCCGCTCTCTCTCTCTCTCTCTCCCTCTCTCTCTCTCTCTACCCCCCATATCTCTTTGCTTCCTTTTCTCCAGCTCCCTACCCCATTGCCCTTCCTTTCCTATCCCTCTGTTCAAAGGACCAGCGGCCAAAAAACCTGCTCACACTAACCGTTCCAGACTCTCATATTCAAGAAACAATATTTATTTGCATATACGAATTCTTGTCCTGCATATGTATTGTTTGACTGTATGTGTGTTATGTCTGGTTGTGTGCTTTGAGGTGGATGTGAATGAGAGCCCCTGCCCATCTACACACCCCACTGTGACCATAGTGGCGGACCAGCGAGGGTCTCTGTGGGTGAAGAACTCACAGGCAGCAAGCTGCCGGTGACTCAAGGTGAGGCATTCCCTGCAGGCTGCTGGGGACTGTGGTCAAGGGACTCACGCCAGACTGTTGGGGACTGGCTCGAGACTGGGCTGACAGGCTACCAGGTATTGGAACCAAGACGCGAGAGGGTGCTGAGGGCTTCCTGATGGTGTCGGAGCTGGAGCTCAGGTTGCTGATGGTTTGAACTGAAGGCGATGTAGCTTTGGGAACACTGGAGGTGAATCCAGACACACTCGGTGGATCTGGGGGGGCTTTTTTGCTTCTGTTTCTCTGACTGCAAGGGACGCTGGGCCATTTCTGCTGATGGTGAACCTTTGATTGCCTTACAGTAGACTAAAGGAAATTTTGTGTAATATTTCATTTTCTATTTTATTACATGGCAATAAAATAATCTTGAAATTGACGCTGACCCAGATAAGGAAAAAATATGCCAACTGGCCTCAAAGGGTCAAGATGGTTGGTTAAGAAGCGTGTTAAAGTTGCAGAGGAGAAATTCCAGAAACAAAGGAATATGTTCTCTGTTGATTTGGAGTTAAAAGAATTACCAGGGCATAATACATTCTATTGAATTTATTTATGGAATGATTATGGGATATAGGAATCTCTGGCAAAATTGGCATTTGTTATCCTTCCCTTGAAGGTGGGGCGATCTGCCACCTAGAATGGCTGCCATCCTCCTCGCTGGCCAGAGAGATGTGATTATGCCATGTTATTACAGAGCCAACGACTCGGGTACAAATCCTCCACTCCGTGTAAGGAGTTTGCGCATTCTTTCCATGTCTTTGTGGGTTTTCTCCCACATTACAAAGAGAGATGGGACTTGTAGGTTAACTGGTCACTTATTTGGGCTAAAGCTGATAACTGGGTGGCACCGCCAGTGAAGCAATTGGCGCCGCGCCCTTTGCAGCAGCTGCCTCCCAGATTAGAATCCACCTCTGCAAGGAGTTTGTGCGTTTCTCCCTGTGACCTCAGGGGTTTCCTCCGGATGCTCGGGTCTCCTCCCACGTTCCAAATACTCGTGGGATGAGAAGATTAATTAAAATTATGAAAGGCGCAGATAAGATAGGTAGGTAAGTGGTTTCCATTGGAAGGGGGAGACCAGAATTAGGGGACAGAGCTTCAAGATTCAGGGTAGTAGATTTAGGATGGAGATGAGGAGGAACTGCTTTTCCCAGAAGGCGGTGAATCTGTGGAATTTGCTGCCCATTGAAGGAGTGGAGGCCACCTCAGTAAATATATTGAAGACCAGGTTGGATAGATTTTTACACAGTATAGGGAATTAAGGGATATCGGGAAATTAGCGGCACGTTTGGCGTAGCGGTTAGCACAACACCTTTACGGTGCCAGCGATTGGGACCGGGGTTCGAATCATTGTGCGTTCTCCCCGTGTCTGCGTGGGTTTCCTCCCAGCGTTCGAAACTTGCCGGGGGTGTAGATTGATTAGATTTAAATTGGGCTTATGGGCTGAAATGGCCTGTATCTCTACATTTTTTGAAAAAAACAGACAGGTAAGTGGAGTTGAACAGCCTTGATGGGCTGGATGGCCAACTCCAGCTCCTATTTCTTATGTTCTTGTGTGTATTCTTAATGCAGGTATATTAATTATAGCTGAGTCCACAACACCAACAATCCTGAGAACCGAATCCCATCTGTGAAAGGTGTGGCACAGATCACATCTGTCAGAAGCTTTAGGTTTTGAGCTAATCAAAAACAGGTATGGGCAGAACTTTCAAACAGGTTCTTGTCAGCAGTGGTTTTTGTCATGTCACCGGTGTAAGGTAAAACATCATGAGATGGGAATGTGTAAGGAGTTACCCTGTACAAGGCTGTAACAAGAAGGGGAGGTGTCCTTGTACTCCTGTTAGGTAAAACATCATGAGATGGGAATGTGTAAGGAGTTACCCTGTACAGGGCTGTAACAAGATGTGAATGCATCCTTGTACTTACAAGATAAGAAAGACATTGATGGATTGAGAGGCAGGAAGCTAGCAGGGAAAGGATAGCAACAGTTTTAGTCATTGGACAAGTAATGATATGATGATGTTCTAAGCATGTATCCAAGGGTATAAAAAATCACCATTTTGCTGATAACGGCAGAATGCATTCTCCGACTAACATGGTTAGTCGCAAGTGTTACAATCCGGTAATAAAGAACAAAGAACCCTGATTTCGACTCAGCCTGGTGTTTGTCTCACTCATTCATGAACAAAGCAGACCTAACACCGGTCAAATTAATGAGTCAAATTTTAGCTGTTATTTCATGTGCGGTATTCAGAAGTGGGTAAGTTCTGTTCCCAGAACAACTGCTTCTTGCAACAGGAAACAACTACTCTGTAGTGGAGAACACCAAGTTCTTGGAGTTCACTTAACTAGTGACCTATCATGTACTTACTGAGAGTCTGAAGCAGCCAAAGTTGCCAGCCACCATTATATTAGCCTTCTACAGGAGATCTATTGAGAGAGAGCGTGCTGGCCGGCTGCATCACAGTGTAGTATGGTTGCTGTAGAGAAGTGGATTGGAGGTCAATCCACAGGACAGTAAGAGTGGCGGAGAGGGTCACTGAAATCTCCCTCCCGTCCATGGATGTGATCTACCGGGATCATTGTTTGAAGAGGGTGCACAAAATTATTGAGGACCCCTTCCACTCTGAACACAATATCTTTAAGCATCGAGGAAGAGATCCAGGAGGATCAGAGCCAGCACCACCAGGCTGAGGAGCCGCTTCTTCCCACGGGCAGGGAGAATGCTGAACGACCAAAGGAACTGCCCACAGTAAACATATGAGAGTCTCATTTGTACAAGACAACAGTTATTTATTTATTTTTATAGATACAATACCTGCCCCTCATTTTTATTGTTGGTCTGTACGTGTGTTATGTCTGGTTGTGTGTCTGCATGTTTTGCACTGAGGAGCGGAGAACGTTGTTTAGTCGGGTTGTACCTGTACAATCAGATGACAATAAACTGGACTACAGGGGGATCTGGATCAATTGGGAACGTGGGCTAAGGTAGAGCAGATGAAATTTAACTCTGACAAGTGTGAGGTGTTGCACCTTGGTTGATTGAACCAGAGCAGGTCTTCCACGGTGAGTGATCAGGTCCGAGAGTACTTAGGATTCCGATACATAATTCCTCAAAAGTGGTACTGCAAATAGACAGGGTAGTGATGCAGTTTTAATCCGTCAGGGTGTTGAGTACAAGAGCTGAGATGTAATGCTACAACTGTACAAGACAATGGAGGGAACATACTTGGAGAAGAATGGGGAATTTTGGCCCCTAGCAATAGGCAAAATGCCAATAAAATAGAAAGGATGCAGGAACCATAAAACGCCACTGAAGAGAAACAGGCCCCTTCAGCCCTTCTAGTCTATGCCAAACCTTTTTTTTGGCCTAATTCCACTGACCTGCACCCAGTCCATAGCCCTCCATACCTCTCCCATCCATGTGTCTGTCCAAATTCTTCTTACATGTTAAAAATGAGCCCACATTCACCACTTCGGATGGCAGCTTGTTCCACACTCCCACCACTCTCTGAGTGAAGACATTCCCCCTAAACTTTTCCCCTTTCATTGAGGTTTCCCCTCAGTGGAAAAAGCCTCTTTACATTTACTTTGTCTCGATCCCTCTATCAAATCTCCCCTCATTCTTCTACACTCCAGGGAATAAAGTTCTAACCTGTTTAACCTTTCCCTGTATTTTAGTTCCTGAAGTCTGGGCAACATGCTGCTAAATCTTCTCTGCCCTCTTTCTATCTTATTGGTATCTTTCTTGTCGTTAGCTGACCAAAACTGCACACAATGCTCCAAATTTGGCTTCACCACTGTCTTGTACAACCATAACTCCTATACTCAATATTTTGATTTATAAAGTCCAATATGGCAAAAGCTCCTATCCACCTGTGGCGTCACTTTCAGGGAATGATGTACCTGTATTCCCAAGTCCCTCTGTTCTAATGTACTCCTCAATGCTCTTTTACCATTTCTTGGTTTGTCCTTCCAAAGTGCAACATCTCACATTTATCCTGGGATAAGGGAGTCTCAAACTAGAGGGGACAGATTTAAGGCGAAGAGAAAAGATTGAAGGGGTCCTACTTCACACGGAGGATGGTGCGTATGTGGGACGAGCTGTTCAAGTAGAGAAGGCAAGTTCAATAATGATATTTGAAGAAACAGTTTAGTAAATGTATAGACGAATGAATATGAGCCAAAATCTGGCGAATGGGATCAGTTTGGGGAGACCATTAGTTGGCAGGGATGAGTTGGCCTAAAGTTTGTTCTGTAAATTCTACAGCCTAGCAACCTGCAAATTCTTTTGGAGGAAACCCAGCCGGCCGCAGGAAACTCCAGGCAGCACCGGAAGTTGAACTGCTGTACTCTGATTTCCTCCCTCATCAGAAGGATTATAGGAAGAAAGGCAGGCAGTGGGGCTGAGCGGGAAAATGGGTCCGCTCATGACAGTACAGCGGACACACTTGATGGGACCTTTACCCCTTCTCCAGCTTTTTAAATTTGAATTTAGACACAGTGCTCAGTAACAGGCCGTTTCGGCCTACAAGCCTGTTGACATCTAATTGACCGACAACCCCCGGTACGTTTTAAACAGTGTATTTATATTAAAAAAAGCAGCACCATGGAGATACGGGGAGAATGCACAAACTCCTTACAACAGTGCAGGACTCAAACCTCGGTCACTGGCGCTGTAATGGCGTTGTGCTAACCGCTACGCTATCTGTGCCGCCCTTGAGACAGACAACACGGTAACAGGGTCTTTTGGCCCATGAGCCCAATTACACCCAATTGACCTACAAACCCCATATGTTTCTAATGAGTCTTATGGTCTTGTACTCCATTTTAATAGTGTCGTTGGGTTAATTGGGTTACCGCAAGTAGAATCTGGAGGGAGTTAATGGAAGTGAAGAGATCTCAAGAGTTAGCATGGATTCAGTAGGCTAAATGGCCCTTCGTTACAGTACAACTGTGGCAATGCTGACTTCTGAATTTTCACTATAATGTCATTAATATTTTGAGGTATGTATTTTTGAGTTACAAATCTATTTTAGCACAAGTGTGTTACTTTACACGTACAGGAGTACACTCTACCAGAATTTGGGTTGAAATATTGTTACTGGTTTCCTTTCCCTTTCAGAAGCTGAAGAATGGTTGTTTACTCTCAAACTGCTGGCGTCGCCTGCTGTGCTGACTCTCCTCATCTTTGTCCCACCTCCCCTCTTTCAGGGTCATGGGTGGAGCTCAACTACAGTCAACACACTGGCTCTCGGTCACTGGAGCATGTCCCTTCCTCCAGCTCCATCCACAACGGAGACATGGAGAAGATCCTACTGGATGCGCAGCACGAGTCGGAAAGGAACAGCTCGAGAGGAAGCTCTCACTGCGACAGGTGACCACCCACTCTTTCCTGACACCCAGCGATGTATCATTTCATGTGTCTGTGTGGGACTTCAGAAAGCTCTTGGTGGTTGAACCTCAATAAGGAAGATAGTGTTATGTCTCTGTGTTACTTGGCAGGCTTCTTAAATAACTTAGAGATGCAAGGTTCAAATAACAAAGGAGACTTTACTTACTGATACCTTCCACCATCTCAGGAAACTGTTCACACACTCATATATACATACACCCAACAGTGGCGCACTACAGTGAGAAGGATGTATTCTTACACTGTTATCCTGACTCTATAACAGCATTTTTCTCAGTGCAGCAGTGGCCAATACCAGTGGACATCATTTAAGGTGAGTGGAGGAAAGTTTAGGAATGTCAGAGGTACAGCACCTTCCATAATGTTTGGGACAAATACACTTTTTTTTGCCCACAGTTTTTAAATTTGTAATCAAACAATTCACATGTAATGAAAGTGCACACTCCAGTTCTTAGTCAAGGTTATTCATGTACATTTTGGTGCTTTCACAGCTGATGCGGGAGCTCAGTAGTTTTGAAGATGGTCCATAAGAAGATAAGAAATAGGAGCAGGAGTCGGCCATCCGGCCTGTTGAGCCTGTTCCGCCACTCAGTGAGATCATGACAGATCTTGTGCACCAGCTACCTGTCTTTTCCCCATATCCCTTAATTCCCCCATTATGTAAAAATCTATCAAACCTTGTCTTAAATATATTTACTGAGATAGGCTCCACTGCTACAATGGACAGGTGAATTCCATAGATTCAGCTCCCTGTGGGAAAAGCAGTTCCTCCTCCTCTCCATCCTGAATCTTGAGGCTATGCCCCCTAGTTCTAGTCTCGTCCACCAATTGATACAACATACCTACTTCTATCACAGTTTTATATGTTTCTATAAGATCCCCTCTCGTTCTTCTAAATTCTAGGCAAATCTAAATAGGTCATATACATTAAATAGGTCATATGCATTAAATGGCAGAAAATTGAGGAGTTGTAGAGCTCGTCGAAAGAATCAAAGACTTGTTGATCCAAACCAAGGCTTTTATTAGCAAAAGACAGGAGCTCTTCACAGGTGGCCGACCAGTCCGGAATGATCCGACCTGGCTAGGGACACAATCCTTTAAGGTCCAGACAGTAGGCGTGGCTTAGCTCTCAGCCAATCGCTGTAAGCACAGTCTAGATACTGTAACTATATACACTATATACATTGGTGATAGATCTGGACTATCACAGGAGTGTAGAGCAACAAAGGGATTCCGGAGTGATGGTAAATAGTACCCTCAAGGCTGATACTCAGGTAGATGGTGTGGTAAAGAAGGCATTTGGAATGTTGGCCTTCATAAATCGGAGTATTGAATTCAAGAGTAGGGAGGTTATGATGAAATTGTACAAGGCATTGGTGAGGCCAAATTTGGAGTACTGTGTACAGTTTTGGTCACCGAATTATAGGAAGGATATAAACGGACATTGGCGACTTCAGGGGTTTCTACGAGGCTCTAAAGGCTGTGTACGGCCCCTCACCCCAAGTCCAAAGCCCGCTGCGCAGCTCAGATGACAAAGTCCTCCTCAGCGACAAGATCTCCATCCTCAACCGATGGTCAGAACACTTCCAATCTCTTTTCAGTGCCAACCGCTCAGTCCAAGATTCCGCCCTGCTCCAGCTCCCTCAACAGCCCCTAAGGCTAGAGCTGGATGAGGTTCCCACCCTGGATGAGACATATAAGGCAATCGAACAACTGAAAAGTGGCAAAGCAGCAGGTATGGATGGAATCCCCCCAGAAGTCTGGAAGGCTGGCGGCAAAACTCTGCATGCCAAACTGCATGAGTTTTTCAAGCTTTGTTGGGACCAAGGTAAACTGCCTCAGGATCTTCGTGATGCCACCATCATCACCCTGTACAAAAACAAAGGCGAGAAATCAGACTGCTCAAACTACAGGGGAATCACGTTGCTCTCCATTGCAGGCAAAATCTTCGCTAGGATTCTACTAAATAGAATAATACCTAGTGTCGCCGAGAATATTCTCCCAGAATCACAGTGCGGCTTTCGCGCAAACAGAGGAACCACTGACATGGTCTTTGCCCTCAGACAGCTCCAAGAAAAGTGCAGAGAACAAAACAAAGGACTCTACATCACCTTTGTTGACCTCACCAAAGCCTTCGACACCGTGAGCAGGAAAGGGCTTTGGCAAATACTAGAGCGCATCGGATGTCCCCCAAAGTTCCTCAACATGATTATCCAACTGCACGAAAACCAACAAGGTCGGGTCAGATACAGCAATGAGCTCTCTGAACTCTTCTCCATTAACAATGGCGTGAAGCAAGGCTGTGTTCTCGCACCAACCCTCTTTTCAATCTTCTTCAGCATGATGCTGAACCAAGCCATGAAAGACCCCAACAATGAAGACGCTGTTTACATCCGGTACCGCACGGATGGCAGTCTCTTCAATCTGAGGCGCCTGCAAGCTCACACCAAGACACAAGAGAAACTTGTCCGTGAACTACTCTTTGCAGATGATGCCGCTTTAGTTGCCCATTCAGAGCCAGCTCTTCAGCGCTTGACGTCCTGCTTTGCGGAAACTGCCAAAATGTTTGGCCTGGAAGTCAGCCTGAAGAAAACTGAGGTCCTCCATCAGCCAGCTCCCCACCATGACTACCAGCCCCCCCACATCTCCATCGGGCACACAAAACTCAAAACGGTCAACCAGTTTACCTATCTCGGCTGCACCATTTCATCAGATGCAAGGATCGACAATGAGATAGACAACAGACTCGCCAAGGCAAATAGCGCCTTTGGAAGACTACACAAAAGAGTCTGGAAAAACAACCAACTGAAAAACCTCACAAAGATAAGCGTATACAGAGCCGTTGTCATACCCACACTCCTGTTCAGCTCCGAATCATGGGTCCTCTACCGGCACCACCTACGGCTCCTAGAACGCTTCCACCAGCGTTGACTTCGCTCCATCCTCAACATCCATTGGAGCGCTTACACCCCTAACGTCGAAGTACTCGAGATGGCAGAGGTCGACAGCATCGAGTCCACGCTGCTGAAGATCCAGCTGCGCTGGATGGGTCACGTCTCCAGAATGGAGGACCATCGCCTTCCCAAGATCGTGTTATATGGCGAGCTCTCCACTGGCCACCGTGACAGAGGTGCACCAAAGAAAAGGTACAAGGACTGCCTAAAGAAATCTCTTGGTGCCTGCCACATTGACCACCGCCAGTGGGCTGATAACGCCTCAAACCGTGCATCTTGGCGCCTCACAGTTTGGCGGGCAGCAACCTCCTTTGAAGAAGACCGCAGAGCCCACCTCACTGACAAAAGGCAAAGGAGAAAAAACCCAACACCCAACCCCAACCAACCAATTTTCCCTTGCAACCGCTGCAATCGTGTCTGCCTGTCCCGCATCGGACTTGTCAGCCACAAACGAGCCTGCAGCTGACGTGGACTTTTTACCCCCTCCATAAATCTTCGTCTGCGAAGCCAAGCCAAAGAAGAAGATAAACAAAATAGAGAGAGTGCAGAGAAGGTTCACGAGAATGTTGACAGGATGTCAGGGTTTGAGTTACAGAGAAAGGTTGAGCAGCCTGGGGCTTTTTTCTCTGGAGCATAGAAGATTGAGGGGGGATTTGATGGAGGTGTTCAAGATTTTAAAAGGGACAGAGAGAGTCAACGAGGATAGGCTTTTTCAATTAAGAGTGGGGGATATTCAAACCAGAGGCCATGGTTTGAGATTGCAGGGGGAAAATTATAAGGGGAACATGAGGGGAAATTTTTTCACACAAAGGGTGGTTGGGGTGTGAAATAAGCTTCCGGCAGAGGTGGTTGAAGCAAGGACGTTATTTCCATTTAAGGAAAGACTGGATCTTTCAAGGAGTGGAGAGGATTGGAGGGGTATGGACCAGGTGCTGGTCAGTGGGACTAGAAGGGTGGGGATTTGTTCCGGCATGGACTAGTAGGGCCAAACTGGCCTGTTCTGTGCTGTATATGGTTACATGGTTATATGGTTACAGTCCCAGACGACTGGTGCACTCCTTCCAACAATGATCATGGGCTCCCAACTTAATGCCTCCAAGTTTGTTTTCCCCCCAAAAGTAAATTTTATTCACAATAAGTGAAACATGAAAGTCTGCAGACACTGTGACTGTGGTTAAAAACACTGGAGGAACTCAACAGGTCTCGCAGGGGCCCATAGGAGATAAAGATGTACAGTATATTTAGCATTTCGGGTCTGAGCCCTTCCAAGGTCTGCAATGAATTCTGTTATTTCCACAGAATCAGACCGCAATTTTTGTTTGTTCGCGGTTGAAGTATAAACACAAAATGCTGGAGAAACTCAGCAGGTCAAACAGCCTCCTTTATGTAGCAAAGGCAGAGAGACAGAACCGAAGTTTCGGGTTTCAGCCCCTCATCAAAGTATGAGCTAATGCTGGCAAGCGTCCAAACAAAAGAGGGAGGAGGTGTAGGGTAGAGGGTGATAAATGCAGATCTATCATCTCCTGCCTCTGCCTCCCCCCCCCACTCTTTTGTTCGGACGCCTGCCGGCGTTTTCCCATACCTTGGTGAAGGGCTCAAGCCCGAAACATCGGTTATGAATCTTTACCTTTGCTACATAAAGGACGCTGTTTGACCTGCTGAGTTTCTCCAGCATTTTGTGTTAATACCTTGACCACGACGTCTACAGATTTTTGTGACTTACGCCTGAATGAAAAAGGCTGGGGAGAAGAGAGGAGAGAGCAGGAGGAGGTGCACAGACCAACCGATTTAAAAGGTGTTAATGGGACAGTGTGCCTCTGACATTACATTAGCAGGTCATGGTCTTAGTTCAGACAGCCGTGCACTAACATCTGCTCATCATCGTGTTTTGCAGCCCATCCTTCCTGATGAGCCCTCCGGTTTCTCATTGTCCTGTTGAGTTCGAAACCGGGAGCCTTGCAGAGAGCAACAGCACTCAGGTAGGTGGGGGAAAGTTCATGATTTGCACGTGGGACAGAATCGCCGCTTCCACAATGGGGCCTTCTAATCGGTCAGCGAGTTCCGGCTCTGGCCAAGATTAGGTGGAAATGGGTTCCGGCCGAGGGCTGCTTTGTTTAATTTTTCCACGATATTTTTGGAGAGGTGGCAATGGATGGTTGATTCCTTCTTGCCAGAACTGACATTGCCATCACCAAGATATACCGGGAGTGATCTTCGGCTGAAAGCTCATCTGGCCCAGCTTCTGAATCTTTGAGGCTGGTTGTTCCCTCAGAGGGCGACTTTTTAGTAATCAACCAGGGACAGGCTGGGACTGTATTGGAGAAGTTTCCACTTGCCTAAAGAGTGCAGTGACAGTAACTCTCCAGAAACTGACGCCATGGTAAATTACTGGAAAGTCTTCAAAGAGATCAGATATAAAATTATTTGGATAACCATGGACTGATTAGGGCTAATTAACATAGTTGGGTGTGTTTAACCAATCTGATAGAGTTTTTCAAGGAGGTTACCAGGAAAGTTGATGAAAGAACATCTGTGGATGCTGTTTACATGGACTTTAGTAAGGCTTTTCATAAAGTCCGGCATGGGAGGTTAGACAGGAAGGTTCAGACACTAGGTATTTATAGTGAAGTAGTGAACTGGATGGGAGAAGCCAGAGAGTAGTGGAGGATGATTGCTTCTCAGACTGGAGGCCTGTGACTAGTGGTGTGCCTCAGGGATCGGTGCTGGGACCATTGCTGTTTATCATCTATATCAATGATCTGGATAATAATGTAGTCAATTGGATCAGCAAGTTTGCAGATGACACTAAGATTGGAGCGTTGTGGACAAGGAGGAAGGATTTCAAACTTGCAGAGGGATCTGGACCAGCTGGAAAAATGGGCTGAAAAATGGTCGATGGAATTTAATGTAGACACGTGTGAGGGGTTGCCTTTTTGGAAGGACCAACCAAGAAAGGGGAAAAGTTTAGGGGGAACAATAGGGGAAACTTCACACAGAGTGGTGGGATTGTGGAGCGAGGTGGCAGCTGAGGTGGTGAATGCATGCTAAATGTTAACATTTAAGAGGAATTTGGACAGGTGAGAAGTATGGAGGGCTCTGGACAGGGTGCAGGTCTGTGGGACTAGGCAAAATAAAATGGTTCAGCACAGACTGGAAGGCTGAAGAGACCAGTTTCTGTGCTGTATTGGAAGGGCTTTGAAGGATAAGGACCAACTGCAGGGAAATGCAGAATATCATTTTGGTTGTTGAGATGTTTCTTTTAATTACAATGAATAAACTTGGGTTATTTACAACTAAAGCAACAGCACTAAGAAAAAAAAACACACACACACACAGACCAGACCTCATGAATCTATCCCAAGATGCAACATTCCCCAGATTCCACACACACCTCCTGGTTGTAGCACTCTTTCACTACATCTCCTTACCTTGAGATGTTTAATCTCGCATGACATATTAATGCAGTATTCTTTCAATTTAAAGTTTAATTCACACATAGCATGAACATCAACAACACAAACTTCTAAGTGTGCAGTTCTTTTTCTTTTAGAGATTCAGCCTGTCAGGTGCTTTGACAATTCATTTGGATCTTCTTAACACAGGTGCTTGTGTCAGCTCTGCTGGTCCAGGTACCATCTAGCACGGGTGGTGTTTCCTCTGTTACTGTGCAGTCTGAATCCTTTGTATCTGTCTGTTCCTACAGTATCTCTGGCTCCTTTGATTCCTCCTCAGTATTTGACCCTTCTCTGTTCTGACAGTGTAGGATTTTGGATTTACTACCTCCAGAACAGTGGCCTTCCTGTCCCAAGTGTTGGAATCTCCATGTCTCACTCTATGTGGCCAGTGGCCCTAAGCTTCTTGCTGACTTGTCATAGTTTGTTTTTTTGTCACCATTGCAGATGCTTTTGTTTCTGTTCAACATCAAGGTTCTCCTTTGGGTCTGCAGAGTAGGGAAGTGTTGTTTGTAGTCTATGTCCCATCAGAAGCTCAGCTGGTGACATGCCATGTTCAAATGACGAAGCTCTGTAACTCAACAGAGCTAGATTGAGCTTTCCTAAGTAACTTTTTAACTATGTGAAATCCTTTCTCTGCTTTACTGTATGACTGTGGATGCGTCGCATGTCAAAAATCATATTCTTCTGTAACTTTCTGGAATTCTCTACAACTCTAGCGTGGTCCATTGTCACTGCAGACAATTTGAGGAATTCCATGTTCGATTTCATATATTTGATCGCACAAGAAGCAGACATGTTAGGAAGCAGCGCAATCTCTGGATAGATCAATAGATAATCAATAAGCAGCAGATAATTCTTTCCATTCATGTGGAACAGATCAGTCCGATCTTTCTGCCATGGTTCTGCTGGTAAGTCAGGTATGATCATTCCTTTGTCTGCTTTGTGTGATGTTTCAAACAGGTCTCACAGCTTGAAACCATCCTGCCAAATGTCAGCATTTATTCCTGGCAGCAGTTCTGGCCCTCCTCTTGCATTCTTCCATTCCAAGATGCCTCTCATGCACCCTTTTCAGCACCTCTTGTTGTAGTGAATGAGGAATGACAATTGAACTCTGTTTGAGTAGAAGCCCATTGACAACACTCAGCTCAGCTCTGATGTTGTAGTGTGGCCGACATTCACCTCTAGGCCATTCTTCATTCAGATTCTTGTTGACTTTCTGTAGAACTGTGTCCTTTTCTGTTTCAGCTGTGATCTGCTTGGATTTCACATCAGATTCGGGAAGAGATTCAGTGATCAGGTTCACGTGGAGATTCACATCTGTCTCTGGAACTCTCATTGTGTGCTTCACTCTGTGACATTGCCCTGGATAAGACATCAGCTAACACAATGTTTCCCTGGTGTGTATACCAATTCAAAGTCATAACGTTGTAGTCATAATGTTGCAGCTTCATCATCAGTGTTTGGATTTGTGGTGACATATCACTTGAGATTTTTCTTGATTATGGCTATTAATGGCTTGTCGTCTGTCTCTGCCATGTGAATGTTAGTAGAACATACACATATCTGTAGAATTTCTCAAGTCCATAGACCAGACCTAGACACTCTTTCTCTATCTGTGCATATTGAAGTTGTCATCGTCAGATGTTGTCATCGTCCTTGATGCATGTGCTGTTGGCCTCCAATCTTTTCCCACAGCCTGAAGTAGTATGACACCTATTCCATCTTTTGAACCATCTGTAGATAATTTCATCCTTCTGGATGCATCAAAGGACGTCAAAAACCCTGGTTCTGTGGTTAGAATGGTGTTCGGTCATCCCCATTCTTCCTGGTGATTGGCCGTCCACTTGAATTCACATTTGTCCTGTAACATCTTCTCTAGGAATATAATGTTGGAAGACAGGTTTGGTATGAATTTACCAATGAAATTAATCATTCCCAGCACTCTCAAAATGATTTGTTTGTCAGTGGGTCTGGGCAACTCAAGAATTGCTTTCACCTTGCTTTTGTTTGTTTCCACACCTTCCTCTGACAGCTTATATCTCCCAGAAAGATGATTTCCTTCACACCAAACTGACATTTTTCTCTGTTTAACTTTAATGCAAACTTCTGGATAAGTCTCTCATGTTGTTTTTGTGTGGATCCCCATAGGATCATGTAATACATGTACACGCACCCCATGCCAAAAGGCATCTTCAGACAGGGTTATCACCCAAACAGTGTATTAAATGTACTTTATTTTGTTCAATCGTTATGCAGTTTTATTTACCAGAAGCTCTGGGATGCATCTAATTGAGTGAAAGACTTTGCACCAGCCATCTCACTTGCAATTTCATCCCCAGTTGGAATTTGATAATGTTCTCTCTTAATATTGGTGTTCAAATGTTTTGGGTCCATGCAAACATGCGTAGGTCACTGTTCTTCTTTTCGACACATACCATTGAATTCACCCATTCTGTGGGATCCTCTACTTTCTTTATAACCCCAAATGCCGTCATTCAGTCAAATTCCTGCTTGAGCTTTTAGTGGCACTGGAACCCGCCTCAGAACATGCACTACTGTCTCTGTGTCCTCCTTTAACTGTATCTTATAGGTGAATGGTAGAACTCCAAACCCCTTGAAGATGTCGGGAAATTGATCCAGTATTTCCTCTTCGCTGTTCTGTACATGGTCACTGTTAATGTGGAACACCCTCTTGACTAGGCTTAAGTTTTCACATGCTTTGTCACCAAGCAGTGAATAATGTTCACCTGGGACTACTGTGAACCTGAGATGGTGCTCTTCATCGTTAACTTTCACCTTGAGTTTATATGTACCTTTCGTGTCGATCTTCTGTCCATTGTAGGCTTTGAGTAGTGTAGGATTTGCATGGATGTACGGCTTTATCTTCATTATCCTGGTGTCATGCTTAGAGATCAAATTGACCTTTGCTCCTGTGTCCAGCTTGAAAGGAATATTTGTTCCATTTGTATGCAGTGACACAGTCCATTTATCTTGTTTGACTCTATTCATTTCTTGCACTACCATGCCCACGAAAAATGCGTCACTGAGAGCAATTTCTTCTATAGTGTGTACAATGTCTTCAGTAATGTGAACACTTATACTTCTGTTGTGTTTCCCTTTGGAAAAACATTGCCCTGCACAGTGATTCTGCCCTTTGCACTTATTACAAACTTTCCCATAAGCTGAGCATTGCTTGTTTACAATTGAATGTCTCCTTTTCTTTTGTTTCCTGTATCTCATTTTTCATTTGTGTGGTGTCCAGACACTGTGGCTGTGACTATGCCTTCATTTTCCCTGGCTTTTACATTATCACCGAACTTTTTCACATGCTGCAGAGCTAATTCACTGGAGTGGCATATCTTCACAGCTCCAGCTAAGGTGAGCCCTGTTTCCCATGGCAATCTCTCTCTCATCTTATCAATAATGCCAAGCACAATTTTATTACAAATCCTTGAATCTTTTAGCGATCCAAAATTGCATGTTCTTGCTTTTAAGTCTGATTTTGTTTTAAATCAAAGCTCTCTCTCCCTATAGCTGCGTGTGCAAGTGAAACACATACCTCTTGAAGGATTCATTTTTCTTTGGTGAACAGAGTTCATCAAACTTCTCGATAACCTTGTCGAACTTGCTCTAGTTTTCTGCCTCAACAAAAACAAATGTGTTGAAAATCTCAAAATTTTTAGGTCCTGCCATGGTAAGTAGCAGTGCAATCTTCTGAGGATCTGGTTCGCAATCAATTGTAGTTCCTTGCAGGTACAGCATAAATCATTATTTAAACAGCGTCCACTTGTGGTCAATATTTCCAGTCCAAATTTACAGCATCAGGAATTTTTATACTCTCCATATTTCCTCTGCTGATATCTACTGTTACTTACTGTGCACTCTTCTGGTGTTCCTTCCACTCCTGCTACCATTTGATGTTTCTTTTATTACAATGAAGAAACTTTTTTTTAAACAACTAGATTTATTAACTAAGCTAAAAGCACCAAGACAGAACACACACAGGCAGATCTCATGTGGAAGCATCCATCTTGAATCTACCAAAGATGCACCACACACTCCATCTCTAACTCCACCTACAGTATCCTCCTCGAAAAAACTCTTAAGGTGAAATGAAATTGAAATAAATCATATTCTTTTTCAGGACTTGATGGGGTAAAAATTTTCCTCCTGGTTGGGCGCATTGTGTTTCCAATCTCAAAATTAGGTTTTGTTTGTTAATGCGAGTGCCTGCCAATGAACCTACAAACCCTGTATATTTTTAGACGTTGGAAGGAAACCGGAGCACCCAGAGAAAACTCACATGGTGATGGGGAAAACATACAAACTAGAGTTGTGGTCACTGTGATGCTAAGTGTGCTACCCACAACAAGAGAATCTGTAGATGCTGGGGTTGAGTGCAGTATACAACTGTGATGGAGAATCACGTTGGTGGCCCTTTACTTCCTATGCTGAGTTCTCCAGCACATTTCTGTACTCCAGTCAAAATAAGGGATTGGTCATTTATGTCTGAGACGAGGTGAAATTTATTTACCAAAAGATTAACCATCTTTAAGGAAATCTCTGCCCAAGAGAGCTGTAGAGATTTATAGCATCGTAATGTGCAGCACAGAGGCCCTTCAGCTTATCATGTCCATGCTGACCCACTAATCCCTGCCATCCAGTGTTTCCGTCTCTTCTTCACCTACCCCCCTGTCCCCAACTCACTTTTCTCTCAAACTATTCTTTCCGTCCTCCCCCTGGTCTCCTCCCAGAAATGCTAAATTTGTGCCCACACCTTCTCCCTCACAACCATTCGGAGTCCCAGTCAGTCCTTCCAAGTGAAGCAGAACTTCACCTGTGAATCCGCAGGGGCCATCTCCTTCCTCCAGGGCTCCTGCTGTGGTCTCCTCTTCGTTTTGGAGACTGGACGCAGACCGGGAGATTGTTTTGCTGAGCTCCTTCACTCTGCCATGGTGGGTGGCTGCTAGTCACCAACCATTTTAATTCAGTCGCCCATTCCCACACCGACATGTCCGCCCATGGCCTCATGCACTGCCAAATTGAGGCCACCTGCAAATTAGAGGAACAGCACCTATTCCGTCTGGGCACACTCCGATCATCAAATTCTCCCTCCCTCCCTCTGTGTCTCCTTTCCTCCTGCTCCCCACCCCCTTCCCTCTCCATTCAGAGATATCCCCTTCCTCTATTACTTCCTGGCTTTTCTCTCTTCTGCACGCCCACCTTAGCCTGTGGGCCTGTGCTCCTGCCCCTGTCCCTTCCTACACCATTGTAATCAGGTGCCTCTCTGCTCTTTGCTCATGCATTAAACTAAGGGCTCAGGACCGAGACATTGGATCTTTGCCTCCAATGGATATTGTGGGACTTGCTGAGTTTCTCCAGCACTTTATGAATTGTTGTCTCCCCATCCCTCTCACCATCTGCCCAGTATCCTATCAACTCTCATAGAAGAACAGAAGAAACAGGAGAAAGAGTTAGCCCTCTGGCCATTCAATAAGATCATAGTTGATCTGCCCATGGACTCTGCTCCATTTACCCAAATGTTCCCCAAATATGAAAATATCTGTATCTCTGTCTTAAGTACATTCAATAAAGCAGCCTCTATTGCTTCAATGGGCAGAAAATTCTATTCATTCACTCGGAGAAAAGCAGTTCTTCTGTCGTAAATCTGATCCCCTGAATCTTGAGGACATGTTCCCTAGTTCAAGTCTCACCTGCCAGTGGAAGGAACTTCCTTGCTTTTATCTATTCCTTTCCTATGTTTCTATAAGATTCCCCCCCAACACCTGCCAACCTCTTCTGCCCACGAACAACCTTCTAAATTCCAATGAGTGCAGTCCCAGGCTGTTCGTTCTCCCTTGTGAACATATGCAGTTTTTTTTCAGAATCAACCCAGTGAACCTTCTGTGCACCACCTCCAAAGCCAGTATACCCATTCATACCAGAATGACATGCAGTGACCAAGATGCAGCCTCGCCAATACCCTGTGCAGTTACCTACTTGCAATACATGCTTTTACAAATATTACTTCCTAATCTATAACTGTGCAAGTTTCAATAGCAGCCACAGAGCTCATTCACTATTGATAATCCAGTAAAACCCCTGGTATCCGGCACCTATGAAGACTGGTAGATGCCGGATAGGTGAATTTTCCAGTTGCTTGAGATTGTGTGTGGCGTGTATTGGCAAGCTAACAGCGAGGGGCGCCACATTTAAACTTTCGTATTATGTTACCTATTTATTTTTTTTCGATTTTGTTTTGCAGGTTACTTGAGACTGCTGGTTGCTTAAGTTAAGGATAATGGGATTTTATTGTATAATGCGAGCCACACTTTATTTTATTCCCAAAACAATTTTTTCATTTAACAAATAGAAACAACCTGAGAACACGATAATAAGACCATAAGATATAGGAGCAGAAGTAGGCCATTCAGCCCATAGAGTGCATTCCACCATTCTGTAAAGCTCTTGCATGTCTTATGGTGAGCAAGGATGGATTCCTCCTCCTGGTTGTGTACAGATCACCAGCCCTGAGCTAATGGACCTTTCATCCTTTGCTTCTGCAGTCTGACGAGGAGTCTCGGGAGAGGAACACCGAGCTCGAGAAATTACTGAAGAATCGCTCGGAGTGGATCTGGTACTGGTCCAGCCGGCCAGAAAACATGCCCCCAAAGTGAGTCCAATCTCTTGTCATTGCTGTGGTTACATTAAGATTGATAAGTCCCTGGGGTCGGGCACGGTATGCTCCAGGTTTATATGGGAAGTGAGGGAAGAGTTATCTGGGGCAGTCACTATGGCCACATGGGAGGTGCTGGAGGATGGGAGAATGGACAATGTTTAAAAAAGGTAATGGGGAAAATCCTGGGAATTGTAGACCAGTGAGTCCTAAGTCAGTGGTGTGCAAGCTATTGGAGAGGATTCTTAAAGATAGGATCTATGAGCATTTGGAGATAGTCAGCATGGCTTTGTGAAGGGAAGGTCATGCCTCACGAGCATAATTTAATATTTTGAGAAGGTAACAAAGGAAAATGATGATAGTAAGGCAGTAGATGTGGTGTCTGTGGATTTTAGCAAGGCATTTGACAAGCTCCCCCATGAGGGACTCATTCATAGGATATTGGCTGTGTGGATAAAAAATTGGCTTGCAGGAAGAAAGCAGAGGATAGTAGTGGAAGGAAAGTATTCTGCCTGGAGGTCGGTAACTAGTGGAGTGCCACAGGGATCTGTTCTGGGACCCCTGTCCATTGTGATTTTTTTTGGATGAAGAGACAGTAAGTTTGTGGATGACATGGAGGATGGAGGAGTTTTGGATGGAGCTGAAAGTTGTTGAAGGTTATAAAAGGATATAGATAGAACGCAGAGTTGGGCAGAAAAATGGCAAATGGAGTTCAATAAGTGTTAGATTTATGCAATTTGGAAGGACAAACCAGAAGGCTGAGTATAGTTAATGGTTGGTTACTTAAGAGTGTGGATGAACTTGGGGTTCAAATCCATACATCCCTCAAGGTCACCGTACAGGTTAATTGGAGAGGCTAAAATTTCAGTTTTATGCTATCACATACAACCCTGAAATTCTCTTTTCTTGTGCAAGCGGCAGAATTACCACTAATTGGCATTTCAAAAATAAACTGTAAACAGATAATGAATGTAAACAAATTGACTTTCCAATACAGAGAGAGCAAAATTAAAATCAATAAACTGCACCAAGTAAGAGTAATTTTAAGTAAGTTAACCTACACAAGTAAGTTAAGAAAGGCTTAAGGGATGCTGGGTTTCATTGATAGGGAGATCGAGTTCAAGAGTCGAGAGGTCATGTTGCAACTCTACACATCTCTTAGAGTCTTGTGTTCAGTTCTGGTCACCTCATTGCAGGAAGGATGTGGAAACTATGGAGAGGGGGCAGAGGAGATTTACCAGGATGTTACCTAGATTGGAAAACAAGTCTTATGAGGCAAGGTTAACAGAGCGAGGACTTTTTTCTTTGGAGTGCAGAAAGATGATACGGCTTAAATAGTACTTGTTTTTTCAGGGCAGGAATAGCCAATCCAGAGGACAAAAATACAAAGAGAAGGAAGGGAAGTTTAAGGGAGACATCAGGGGTCGTTTTTTTTTGTGCGCAGAAGATTATGGGTGCCTGGAGTGCCTTTCCAGGGATAGTGGTGGAGGTTGAAACATTAGGGGCATTTAAGAGACTCCTAGACACATGGATGGAATTGGAAAGTCAATTTGTTTACATTCATTATCTGTTTACCCTCTATAAAAATAGAGGGTAATGGGGTAGGGAGGGTTTAGTATTTTATTAAAGAAATATATGGGTTGGCACAACATCGAGGGCTGAGGGCCTGTGCTGTAGTCTTCTATGTCACCAACAGTGTTGTGGTTAACATGCCATCTAAGCTGCTCCAATTTGCCTGTGTTCAGCCCCTGAGCCTCCAAACCTTCCCTATGCATCTACCTGTCCAAATGTCTCTTAAATGTTACAATTGTACATGCCTCTACCACTTGCAATGGCAGCTCGTTCCATATACCAACCACAAAGCTCATCATGGTCTGGTATGGGGGCACCGATGCCACTGAGCATAAAGCCATGCAAAAGGAGATGGACGCAGCCCAGGACATCACGGGTAAAACCCTCGCCACCATCCAGAACATCTACAGGGAAGCTGCGGTCGGAGATCAGCATCAATCATCAAGGATCCACACCACCCGGCCGGCACACGCTCTGTTCTCAATGCTACCATCAGAAAAGAGGTATAAGTACCACAAGACTCACACCACCAGGTTCAGGAACAGCCGCTACCCTTCCACCATCAGACTCCTCAATGACAAACTCAGTCATGGACTCATTTAAAGGCTCTTTTGCACTTTATTGTGTTTTTATTTAACTCTCCATATTGCACAGTCAGTTGTTTATATTTGCTTGCATGTGTATGTTGAGTCAGGTTTTTTTCCCACTGCCAATAAGTGGTAATTCAGCCTGGTTCGCAGGAAAAAAAAGAATTTCATTCTTGTATGTGATGCCGTGTATGTACTCTGACAATAAATGTGAAATCTGTTCCTCTGGTCCCTTTATAAATTCTTTCCCTTCTTAACTTCAGATTACGCCCTCTCCAATTTAAACCTACCCTGGGAAAATCGCCGCATCATTCATGATTTCATAAGGTCGCCCCTTAGTATCCTGGAAGAAATAGCCCTGCCTATCTATTGTATTTTATAATACAAGCTGTCCAGACGTCAGAACATTCTTGTAAGTCTTTCTGCACTCTCTCCACTTGCCTGCAACAACGCTCGGGATGCTCAAACCCATGCAGGAAAAATCAGTCCACTTGCTTTGTATTCAGTCCACCATCCAAAGTGTTCAATTCCGTCCACCAATGACGCAATGTTACTCAAGGTTCAAGGTGCCTTAAGGTAAACAAAGAGTTCCCATGAGCATTGGCTGCCCCCCCCAACAATAAGAGAGAGAGAAGCAAAAGAGAGTCCCTTCAAAGATACTGAGTGTCCGTGATTCACCTCCAGCCCTCCCATAGCCTGTGTGAATCCTTCCAGCACAAGTCCCTGATAGCTTGCGACCAGCGTGGCCCCCTTGCTGGCCCACTGCTGTGGTCACCTTCCCTGTAGAGTCATCTCCCATTCTTCTCGTTCTCAACGGGGGAGGGGAGGGGTGTTCTCCCCATTTCTGGTACCCTGCGCCAGTTTGCTGCTCCTCCGAATGCTGCAACTCCTCCTGCCCAGTACAGGCACCGCCATCTTGGGCACAGGCCCACGCGGTTGCAGAATTTTTTGAAAAGCCTGTAATAGAGCTGAAGGCATTAGGACTGGGCAGTTAAGGCCTGCACAACTGTGTCTCCGAGGCCTGTTCTCCCAGGTACGCACCAGTGGTAGGGTTAGGGTTAAGGTTAGGCTCCGGCAGTGCCACATTGTTTTTTTCTCTCCCCCAGGCTGGTATGGCAGCATCCCCACCCCCCCCCCCCCACCCATCATATACCTATAAGCCCAGTACTCAAAGAGGAGGGTTCAGCGGGTGCAGGGAATATCAACTTTTTTCAGGTTCTCTCCAAGCTGCACGTCATCTGGATCATCTGGGTCTGTATCCTGGAACAGCAGTTGGAGGTAGCTCGCCCTCACTTCCAAAGGGCAGCTAAAATAGACACTAAAACACTAAAATAGATTTCATGTTGAAATCTTCAGCTCTGCTCAAAATTCATCATTTGGGATGAAAATGAAGGCAAATCATGGTTTAACTGGATGGAAATTACAAACATTTTTTTTCTTCTCCATTCTCCCAGGGAATTCTTATTCAAACATCCCAAATCTTCTTCAAGCCTGAGTTTAAGGAAGACGAGTATGATGAAGAAAGGTGGCATGTTCAGTTCTGACGTTGTCATGTTCCTCATTCCCTCTCTCTTAATAACCCACATCTTGATGCTTGGAGTTGGGTACGTATTTGATTACTGTGGAGGTTGTCTAATGCATGTGGTGTTTCGCCGAGGATTCCAAGATATTTCTCCTTGAAGTCAACTACACGTGCATATGAAGATTGGGACCACTCTTTAAAAAGCACACAAAAAAACCCAGTAAAAATCAATTAAGCAGAGGTTCTCAACTTTTTCTTCCCGCTCACATTCCACTTTAAGTAATCCCTGTGCCATCGGTGCTCTGTGATGAGTCAGGGAGTGCTTAAGGTGGTCAGTGAGTGGGAAGGGAAGGTTGAGAATCACTGCTCTGCACCCAATTGTTACTGAAATACTTTGCGTGAGAAAAATTGTCCTTGGCCCATTTCCTTTGGAGTTATGAAACCGTGCATATAGCGAGTCAATTAGGGACGATTAAAAGAGTGGTTTTCAAAGTTTTTCTTTCCACCCACATACCACCTTAAGCAATCCCTTACTAATCACAGAGCACCGATGGCATAGGGAATATTTAAAGTGGGATGTGGGTGGAAGGGAAAAGGTTGAGAACCACTGTGATAAAGGAAGGAAGGAGAGATGATGAAATTAAACTACCACAGAATATAAAAACATAATAAAAGTTTTTATAAAGATATAAAATGGAAAAAAAAGACTGGTTAAAATAGCATACATCCCTTACAGGGGTGGGCAACCTTTTTCAAAACTCAGATACCACCTTAAGTAAACCCTGTGCCATAGGTGTTCTGTAATTAGTAAGGTGTGATTTTTAGCCTGCAGACATGTAACGGCAAAATCAATTAATTTTGCCGGTACATGGACAGTACAAAGGAATGTGCAGAAATTTAGAGTCAATTCCTGCACCATGATTTATCCTACGGGACCCCTACCACTTTTCGGGGGAAGCCTGTAGTCTAAATCGCGAAATTCCAGCTGATGATGCGCTCAACATGCGACAACCATCGACAGCCATGATCTCTTCTGCCTGGCTGCCTTTTTGGACGCAGATTAGTGACATCATGTGGCCAGACGTTAGTTTCAGATGCAGGCCAAGTTGCTCCACGTACCAGCACCAGGACTAACGCACATAGGAACTTGCAATCTAAAAAGGCGTGCAGTGTAATTATGTGCAGTGAACTGGAATTCACTGCCTCTGTGTTGTTCTGATGGGTGGCTCCTCCCCTAACTCCATCCTCACCTACCCCAATATAAACCTTGGTTTTCCCGCCTTACCTCAGATTCACCTGAAGACTATTGTATCTACTGGATCAGTTGCGTTACATTATGTTAATTTTTTACTTGGATTTTTCCCTTCACTGCAGTCTTAAAAACAAAAGGATTACTTAAGGTGGTCTGTGGGTGGAAAGAAAAAGTTTGAAAACCACTGTTTTAATCACACCTAATTGGCTCGTTATGCGACGGTTTCATAACTCCAAAGGAAATGGGCCAAGGACAATTTTTCTCAAGCAAAATATTTCAGTAACAATTGGGTCTAAAGCAGTGATTCTCAACCTTCCCTTCCTCACATACCACCTTAAGCAATCCCTTACTAATCACAGAGCACCAATGGCACAGGGATACTTAAGGTGGAATGAGAGTTTTTTAAAAAAAAAACATTGCCCACCCCAGCCTTATCAGATGTGAAGGTGAAATTAATACGATGCACAAAAATGCTGGAGGAACTCAGCAGATAACACAGCATCAATAGCAACGATGCCTTTCATAATTTATTCGTTTCTATAAGATCGCCTCTCATTCTTCTAAATTCCAGCAAGTACAGTCCAGGACAACTCAATCTCTCTTCATCCCCGGAAGGAAACCTGGTGAACTTCCTCTGCACCGCCTATATCCTTCCTCAAGTAATGAGACCAGAACTGAATGCAGTAATCCAGATGCAGCCTCACCAGTACCTTGTACAGTTGCAATATAACCTCCCTGTTTCTAAACTCAACCCCTCCAGCAATGAAGGCCAACATGGCCTGCAGCACCTGCAAACCAACCTCTTGCGATTCATGCACAAGCACTCCCAGGTTCTTCTACACGGAAACATGCTTAAAATGCTTGCCATTCAAATACACTGGACAATTCTTTTTTCAAAACATTTGAAAAGGATCACCTGTGTGCTATCCAGCAAGTTAGCCCATACATACATTTTCTGTTTCATTTCCCCTGGAAGGCAGTGCTCATGTGATTTATTATTTTTTTTATGAATCCTTTGGCATCTCTTCCGCTTCCACCTCATGAACACGACGTTAATGACTCTTTAAAACCAAATTATAGGGTTTTTTTAATTTAAAAAAAATTGAGATAACCTGGTAGCAACTTCAGAGATTGTAGACGATGGCTGATAAAGTCGTGCAATAATAGTGGCGATGTGTCTGTCTTTCACTCTTTCTTCCTCTCCAGAGATGCTGCCTGACCCTGTGAGGTCTCGGAATCCCTCATGCTCTCTCAATCTCTGCCTGTCCCCTCTGAATGGGTCAACAGCAGACTTCAATGACCTCTTCTGAAACTAAATGATCTGTTCAGGATTCTTGCGCCCAAGCATAAAACCGCAGATGCTGGAAGTTTGAAATAAAAGCATAAAATGCTTGAAACACTCAGCAGGTCAGGTAGCATCTGTGAAGAGAGAAAAAGAGTTAAGGTTTCAAGATGATAATCCTTCTTCACAATACATGAACTATCTACCCTTCCGCCAACTCTGAGACCAGCTCTTCCTTGGTGTAGGGGGCAGGAAATGCCTGTGCCACAACAATGCTTTAACTGTGTTTCATTTCCCTCTCTTCAGAATCTACATCGGAAGAAGACTGGTGGCTTCCTCTGCAAGTACCTTGTAAATATCCCTGAGATTGCGATGGAACTTGACAACCAGCCGAGATTGACACCAATTCCTTTGCTTGCTGCTCACGTAGACAGAACTAGCAGGCGCCTGGGGGAGTTTCGAAGACTCAAAACGTTTCTGCTGGTCCTCCATCCGTGCCTCCAATGCCTAGTGTTTCCCTATCCTCAAACCTCTATTTGTCCTTAACAGCCAGCTCGCACTAGCTCCCTTGTTGGCGGGAGGGCTAGTTTGTTTTGCATGTTGTGTCATTTGGGATAACCTTCCGCCGCCCATCATGAGTGAACCTGTCCATCCCACTTCTGCACCACAGTTGGTGCATGCCGACACCTCCTGAGGAAGTTGCGCGCGTCCACGTGCAAGCTTCCCTCAGGCCTGCGATAGGATTGTCCAAGAACAAAAGTCACCAGTTGCGATCCTTGCTCTTAAGTGGATGTTCAGGTTGGGGAGGGGGCGGGGGTTGATGGGGCAGAGGTTAAAGCCTCTCTTGGTGGCTGTGAAGGACCTCACATCATTAAGTGAAGAGAAGACCAGGAGAGTTCTCCCCAAAGTCCTACGTCAGTGTTTATTCTGGCTTCACTTACTCCAAACAAGTTTTCTTTTGCATTGCTGTGTGTGACGATTGCTGTGCTTAGCTTGGCTGGGGTGACTTTAGGTTAACAACACTGTTGCTTCGTGCGATATCAGATAAAAATGGCAGGAACGCTCCATGGAAATGCACATCCTTCCATTCTTGTAGCATTGGTCTTGCATTAATTTGCTGGGGATGGGCCATGTTTACTGAACTTTATTTCCTTAACACAAGGATGGTATATTAACTTGCTCACCATGCATTCAGAATCAGTTTATTATCATGAACGTGTGTCATGAAACTTGTTGTTTTACGGCAGCAGTATTGTCACCTCACTGACAAAAGGCAAAGGAGGAAAAACCCAACACCCAACCCCAACCAACCAATTTTCCCCTGCAGCCGCTGCAACCGTGCCTGCCTGTCCCGCATCGGACTTGTCAGCCACCAACGAGCCTGCAGCTGATGTGGACATTTACCCCCTCCATAAATCTTCATCCGCGAAGCCAAGCCAAAGAAGAATTGTGCAGAACAATGCGTAACATTACACTCATTTACAGCCCCGTAAATACAAGTAATTAGTGCAAAAAGAGAAAAAAAGTGAGGTCCACCCAGAAATCTGACAGCGGAGGGGTAGTAGTGCTTTTGTAGCGTTGAGTGTGTATCTTCAAGTTCCTCTACCTCCTTCTTGGTCTTAGCAGTGTGAAGAGGGTGGTGAATGTCCTTGATGATAGAAGCTGATTTCTTGAAACTCCTGAAAAGGCGACGTTAGCATTCATTGCGAGAGGGATGTGATGTTGATGCTTTATGGTAGTTTTGGTTCCTTATTTAGTAAGGGATGTGCTTGCATTGGAGAGGGTTCAAAGAAAATTCATAGGAATAATTCCTAGAATGAAGGGATAAGCAGATGAGGAACATTTGAAGGCTCTTGGTCTGTACTCCTTGGTGTTCTGAAGAATGAGGGGGAAGCATTTTGGATGTTGAAAGGTCTGGACCGAACAGACGTGGCAAATGCCCTTTTCAAGTCCCCTCTCAGTCGTCCAATGAATAAAGTCCCAGTCTCCTTAATCTCTCCCTGTAATCCAGTTGCTGTAAGCCAGGCAACATCCTTGTAAACCTTCTCTGCACCCTCTCCACCTTATCTATATCCTTTCTATCATTTGGAGAGCAGAACTGAGCACAGTACTCCAAACCAGGCCTCACCAATGCCTTAAACAGCTGCAGCATTAGGGGCATTTACGTTAATAACATCACATCATTAAAACACTTCAAATGTTGAAAGGCAAGGACGGAATAGATGGAGAACGGTTGTTTCCCCCATGGCGGGGGGGGCCGGGACAAGAGGACATAGCTTCAGGATTGAAGGACGTCTGCTTAGAACAGAGATGTGGAAGAATTAGTGTGACATGGTTAGTGCAGTGGTTTCTGCAATGTTGTTATAATGTGCCGGCGATTGGGACCGGGGGTTCATATTCTGTGCGGTCTGTAAGGACTTTGTACATTCTCGCAAAGTCTGCGTGGGTTTTCCCTGGGGGGGAGGGGGGGGCTTCTGTTTCCTCCCACCATTAAAAACGCACCAGAGTATTAGATTGATTGGGTGTAATTGGACTTATGGGCCAGAAGGGCCAGTTAAACTGCGCTGTATGTCTAAATTTTTTTTAAAATCTTTCGCCGCAGAGTAATGAATCTGTGCCATTTGTTGCCACAGACGATTGTAGAGGCCAAGTCATTGGATCTATTTAAGGCAGGGATTGATAGGTTATTGGTTAGCCAGGGCATCAAAGGTTATAAGGAGAAGGCCATGCAGTGGGTCTGAGTGGGGAAAATGGATCAGCTCATGATTGAATGGTGGGGGCAGGCCTGATGAGCTGAATGGCCTATTTCTGTTTCTAGGCCTTCTGGCCTTACCAAAATGATTGAAAGTTAGAAGAATGCAAGATTCGTTCAAGCTCAAAGACTTGGATTATTCTCTGGACCAGACCCTTGATAAGGTATGGAGTGGGGCCAATTTTTTTCCACATGCTTTAGCTCAAGTTTAGACGCATGTACTGAGATGCAGAGATGGAAGTTGTTTTGCAAACGGACCAGTTACACATCTCAAGTAAGACCCATTGCAAAAGTGCCAGTTGGCATGGAGCAAAGGGACCAAGTTAACTATATACAAGGTTCATTCAGGACACTGATCACACTGGACAATGAAGATATTGCTTCCTGAACACTTTTGGGTGTATTTTATGGAATTTGGACTGCTGATCACGAAAATCACCTTAAAGTTTTCCCATCACTTACTATTGTTTAGCATGAAAATCCAGTGAGATGCAACACATCGTTGACAATTCATTTTTTGCATTTGCACTTGGACGTCTTCCCTGCTGATCTCGGTGGAGTCAGTGACGAACACAGTGAAACATTTCACCAGGACATTGCGACCATGGAAAAGCAGTATCAGGGCAAATGAAATCCATCAATGCTGGCCGACTATTGGCACAAGAGGCATCAGATGCTGAGCACAGACGAAAACATTTTTAGGTCAGTTGAACTAATGCAATGTGTCCAATTAAACATGCTGAATTTGCTAAAAGTTGATGTTTCTCCAAATTCCTATGCAAATCTGGAATTATCCTTGTGTTCAGCTTAAAGTTGTCCTTCATAATCCCCAGGTCTTTTCAGGAAGCAAATCTTTTTTGGTGGGGGAAGGAATTGCTGATCAAAATAATGGTGGAAATGAAACTCTACTTGAATCGGAGGTGGGGGACGAAGAGAGGGATGGGATGAATCTTTTAACATGTTGGCTGCTTTTCCAAGGCAGCGGGAGTTACTGATGGAGTCGATGGATGGTTGGGGTGGGGGGGGGAGTGGGAGGGAGGGAGTTGGGTGGTGATCTTCATTCAGAGGCCCCAGCGGTTTCTTGCGTCCTTGGGTGGAGCAGTTCCTGGCCCATGCAGTGATGTATCCTGACAGGGTGCTTGTAATGGTGAAAGTGTAGAAGTTGTTAAGGGATGGATGCAGGTGACCTGCCACATTGCCTCAGGCTCCTGAAGAAGTAGGTGCGCTGGGGCACTTTCTTAGCCATTGCATCAACATGGGTGAAGCAGGACATGTAACAGGAGCTGTTTGCATCAGAGAACTTAAATCACTTGACCTTGACAGCATCATCAATGCAGAATGAAGAATAAGCTCTGTCCCTCTTAGGGAAGTCCATGATCAGTCCTTTGACCTTTCGGCCATTTGAGAGAGAGATTGTCCGGGCAGCAAGCCACTAGTTCCTCTGTCTCCCTTTGAGAGGAAGGCAAATTGGGGACTAGAAGGATCTATCCTCAAGGGCAGCTCAACAGTGTGTGAAAGGTAGGAGTTTACCAGGCTTAGTACTGTGGAAAATAGACTGCTTTAGTTGGAAACTTCACTGTTGCAGAGTTCAAGGTGGAGTTCACCACCAAATTCAAAAACAGCCAAATACATGTGGAAATACTTTTGGTTGGCAGTGATGCCCACAAAAACGGCTACTTTCCACTTGCATCCCACTTTAAGTATTCTCTCTGCCATCGGTGCTCTGTGATTAGTAAGGGATTGCTTAAGGTGGTAAGTGGGTGGAAAGAAAAAGTTTGAAAACCATTGTTGTAATCGTACCTAATTGACTCGTTATGTGCAGGGTTTCAGAACTCCAAAGGAAATGGGCCAATGACAATTTTTCTCAAGCAAAATATGTCAGTAACAATTGGGTCTAGAGCAGTGGTTCTCAACCTTCCTTCCTCCCCCCACCCCCCCCCCCCCCAACTCACATACCTCCTTAAGCAATGGCATAGGGATTGCTAAAGGTGGCATGTGAGTGGAAACAAAATGTTTGAAAACAACTTTGGTAAATGAAGATAGCTGCCAAATCTTGAGCATCCTGCATAGAGCAATTATAGAATGGAGTTGTCCAGCACAGAAACAGGCTGTTTGGCCCACAGAATTCATACTATCAACTATCCAACTTCCAACTTTTTTATTCTATTGATTCCTTCCATTTTGGCCTCTGCTTCCTCCATAGCCTGAAGACATTTTGCACATCACCGGAGTCCCTTAACAACTTCTACAGATGCCTCACTGAAAGCATGAAACAGGATGTCAGGGTGCATCCATGTGTGGACCAGGAGCTGCTCTGCCAAGACCTGCAGGGGTTTCTGAATGCAAAATCATGTATGGCACTTTACACACCCTTGGGATAACCCAAGGCAGTGTGGAAATATTTTTGGACTGGTAGTCACTGGTGGTGAAAGTTAGGAAACATGGCAGGCAAAACATACACAGCAACTCCCACAAAGAGCAAATAAATGATTAACAGCTGAGGAATTTTTTTTTAAAAAGGTTGATAGATGAATCAATGAGACTGGTGTTGAGGACAGTCCTGTTCCCCTTTGTGTGGAATGGAGAAGATGCACTTGGTCTCACTGTAACAGCTGGGTGGTACTTTTAGCATTGCAGTTCAGTGCTATTACAGGTTTGAATCTGGCACTATGTAAGAAGTTTGCACGTTCTCAACATGTCTGCATAAGTTTCCTCTGGGTGCCTTGGTTTCCCACCACCATCCATGCACGAGGTTTGTGGGTTAATTGTTGTGTTTGGGCAGAATAAGCCAGAAGGCTAAATCTCTAAATTTTAAAAGAGCTAATTTGCTTAACGATTTACCCATCGAAAGCCAAGATGAGGAGAAATTATATCCCTCCGAGGCTAATCGATCTTTGACACATTTGCTGGAGCTGAATTGTTGAATATATTTGGTCCGAGCTGCCCAATTTAAACCCCATTAACCTACACCCTGGTACATTTATTTTTGAAAGGTGGGAAGAAACCAGAGCCCCCCTCCCCGGAGAAATCCTTCGCAGACACGGGGAGAAGGTACAAACTTCTTACAGACAGCGCGCAATCAAATCCTGGTCCTGATTGCTGTAAAGGCATTGCACTAACTGTGTTGCCCATATTTTTAACCATATACAGCACAGAACAGGCCAGTATGGCCCTACTAGTCCATGCTGGAACTAATCACGTAATCAATTACAATTTTTGGGGAACTTCTCATATGAATTTGTGAACCTTCATGCCATGATATTGCAACAACACTGTCCAGCACTGATATAAATTTAAATTAAATACCTCATGTTTCATTGTAAAAAATGCCCCTCCTCCAATTCCTTCCAGGGCAAATGCTTGTACAATGGGCCACTTCTCAACAATGAACATGTCAAACTTCTGAACATGGCCCTGGAAGCTGATTAAAGGTGCCAGTGTTGGATTTGATCCACAATCTTCCTCATTCAGGGTGATTCCAGTTGACTTGCAATCTTCAGGAAATTATAAATGAAGGCTACTGTTTAGCTTATTCAGTCATGTTGGGAGCATGCGATGGTTTAATTTTTTTAAAGATTTTAACGATACACCCAAGGGAAGGTGGGAGGAAACCGGAGCCGCTGGGGAAAACCCTTGCAGGTCATGGGGAATGTACAAACTCCTTACAGACGGCGCTGGATTCTAAGCCGGGGTGCTAGCACTGCAATCGTGTTATAAATGAATCTCGTCACTACCCCTTCCAGAGGTTTCCGTCACTCCTTGTGAGAAGATATTAAGCTTGCTGCTACCTTGTTTTACACTGGAAGTTTACGTTGAAATAATGATCCAAATCCGGAGGTCCTCGTGAATTAAATCTAGCTTTACGGATTTGGGCTGTGATGGACTTAATTCTCTCCAGCCAAGTTCAAGGGGAAGAGCTGTCTGAAATCCAGCATTCAGACAAAGATCCTGGCTTTGCTTTGCTTCTCCTACCTCCTCACTCCCTCCCCCTACTACCTCCTCACTCCCTCCTCTCTACTACCTCCTCACTCCCTCCCCTCTACTACCTCCTCACTCCCTCCCCTCTACCACCATAATCCCTATTTGTGACAAATCCTCTCTTTGACTTCTGAACAGTTTGAGCCACATAATATCAGACTGCAATCAAGGAACCCTTATTCCATGTACGAGATGGGGCATCATCTCAAGATTCGGCCGTCAATTTAAGGCAGGGCTGAGGAACGGACTGTTTCTCCCAGAGACTAGCAAGTCTGTGGAATTCTCTCCCCAAGAAGGCTGTCTCATTAAATGTATTTAAAACACTGATTTTTGTAACACGTGGGAATTAATGGCTGTGAGGAAAAGGCAGGTCGACCTGCTGAGTTCCTCTAGCACTTCTATGTTTTTACCTGGTGGAGCTGAGATCACAGCCAGATCAGCCATGATCTATTGAATGGCAGAACAGGCTCGATGGGCCAAGTGGCCGACTCCTGCTCCTGCTTCTGTTTCTAATGTTGGGTGGGTCTGGGACTGGAAAAAAATTTCATAGATCACAGATATTTAGAGATCTTAAGCATAATTATTTGTCTATGAGCATTGTAAATTGATAATTTCCTCAGCATGTTTTGCTTTGACTGGTGTTAACAACTGGAATTAAAATATTTTCCATTAGACCATTAAATATGCTTTTCCTTCTTGGACCCTATGTAAAAAGCAATTAAACCTCTGCAATGATGCACTTTCCTGGATTGTTTTGTTTCTGAGTTGAATGCCTTGAGGCACCAAAAAAATCAGGGGTCGAGCAGCATCTGGGAACCCATTGATTCAAACCAACACATCTGTCCATGGTTTCATGCACCGCCAAACAGACCACTCGCAAATATGAGGAACAGCGCCTCACCTTTTGTCTGAGCACCCTCCAAACATAGATGCGTTAGCATCTATGTTTCCAGTTTCCATTAGCCCACCCTCCAACCCATCGTTCCCTATGTTTCCTTTCTCAGTCCCCTCTCTCTCTCTCTTCTCCTTTCTCCACCCCCTACCCCCCCCCCCCCCGTCTTCATTCACAGAACCAAAAAAAAAAACCCTCCCCTAATAAATAACACTTTTGCCTGTTGGTCTGTATCCCTCCCCCTGCCATTCTTCCCTGATCACCAGTCTTTTAATAAAGATGCTTTATTAACACTTTGATGAAGGGTGCAGACCCAAACCATCAGTAAAGCGTCTTTACCTCCTTCTGAGTTCCTCCAGCTTTTCTGTGTTTTGACTTGATTCAGAGGGAGAAGCTACTGGATCCCAGTTGACATGCAGTCTGTGGGATATTATAAGTGAAGACCTCTGTTGAGCATATTTTGCTCTTGTGAAGTGGAGAACAAATTCGAAGGGTCCAAGAACTGACGAGTCTGAACGCCATTCAATAAGAGACAAGGATCTTAATTAAGTCAAGTTTATTGTGATCTGGTTGGACAAGTACAACTGGATGAAACAGTTGGTCAGAAAGTTAGTCTTAAATTTCCTGTCGCCTTTCAATTTTCTCTCACAAGGAGGAGTACAATCTCTCACCCACCCCCCCCCCGATACTATTCGATCCGCTGAGCTCCTCCAGCAGACTGTTTTGAGATCCAGATTCCAACATCTGTGGTCTCTCGCACATACCCCAGTGTGTCATTTAAACTCCTTGTCCTTGCTAATTTTATGCAGTTCTTGCTCTCAAACTCCAAGGTCCCTCTGAGCTTCTCTCATCTAGAGCCTCTATCCATTTAGTTAATAAAAGGTATTTTGATCTGTCTCACTGAAGTTCATGACAAGATTAAGCTCCATTTACCAGGTTTCCGCCCAATCACTCAGTCAACACCATAAAAGGAACATCTGCCCTATTGTATAACCTTTTTTTCTGGCGCTGTGGTAATTGTGAATCTATATCTATAAATGTTTTTTTTTAATTTAAACAAACAACACAGTAACAGGGCCCTCTGACCAATGACCCCATGCCATCCAAATAAACCAATTCACCTACAAACCCTGTACATTTTTGAATGTTGGGAGGAAATGGGAGCACCTGGTGGAAACCCACACAAGCACAGGGAGAAGGTACAAACTCCTAACACAGCCCCGAATTTGAACCTGGGTCACTGGCACAGGAGCAGCATGGTGCTAACCGCTACGCAAACCTTGTCTTTTGTATTTATGTTTATCATTTTCCTCCCTTTGTATTTATTATTTCTTTTCACGGGACTTGTAAGATTTCTTTTTTGACAAGCTGCCTGTTTGGCTGAAGCCAATAAGAATTTTGGTGCATTCGAGTTTAGTTATCATCCGATCGCACAGGTACAACCTGATGAAACAGCGTTCTCCCTTCGTCGGTGAAAAACGCCCAGAAACAACACACATACAGGCAAGCCATACATATGCAGGACAACTCTATGTAGATAAAAATGGTCATGGCACTGATTTATTTACAAACAAATAAAGAATGCACTCACCCATTTCTTCCAGCACACCATGACGTTGACTTTCTTTTTAGTATTCTCTAGACACAACATTGCATTCATTGACTCCCCAAACACCACCCAGCTGAACTCCTCAGACCTTCTCAATGGCTCGCGCCCACATGGGTGATCTTGACATTCTCACTCTCCTCCTCCTGCATCTGAGATCTATCACCCGTATACTGACATTTAGCACATCCACTCATGCATGGTATTACTCCTTTGCTTCATTTCAGTCACGCCATGTGACCTGCATTGCTCCTGACAAAGCTAAGTAGGTGACCATGACAGCTCTCCCCCCCCCCCACCTCAGCCTCCAAGCCATGCAAGGATGTGACAAAATGGAACTGTCCTACATAACGATCCACAGGGTTGACAGTTTTCCCCACCCTGTACGATAGTGCAAAACATGGTCTGACTGGGAAGGAGTGCAACTGGTTCTCTGACTGGCTCCGATGCAGAATATCTTTTTCTTCTTTCTTTGGCTTGGCTTCGATGATCCATCATTATATGCCAGCTTTCAACCTGTTGATGGAAGCTGTGTCAGCTTTTCCATTCCTGTCGATCACAAAAGTTTCCGGTTGGTGTCGTAAGACCTGAAAAGGATAATCGTAAACGGGCTGAAGTTGGTTGCAAACAGCATTGTACCGAAGGAAGATACGAGTACAGTGTTGTAAAATATTCGGCAGATACAATGCAGATGACACCTGCCGTATAGGAGTAGGTTGGAGGGACCTCATGTTTTCCTGAAGACAATCAACATCACTAGTTGGATCATAGTTGTGGTTGGACTCATTCACAAACTCACCTGGCAAAGTTAACATAGCAACATATATTAGTTTTACTGGTGAACATCCAAGATCTGCTTTAACAGCAGTGCACACTCTAAGGAGAACCATGTTCGCTCCACATAGATGCATCACTACCTGCTGTTAATGCAACCTTCAGTTGTCGATTGAAATGCTCAAAGAGGCTATTGGCCTTCAGAGGACCCCAGCAATGGCACCAACTGCACCGGCCCAACCCCAACCCACACATTCCCACCTCCCCCCAGAACCAGCCCCAACCGATTCTGTTCAGCCATCTGAATCACAGCCCGTCACACACAGCACTGCCTGGGAGCCTGCAGTAACACCACACCCAGCACTGTGATGGTCAGTTCAATGGATGAAACCACCAGGTAGGCTGAACCTGTAAATATACTCTGAATGGACTCTGTAACTTCACCCCGCCGAAATTTGTTTCAAGAGAAGGGGTAAATGTGGTTGAACATTATTGCAGTCATTGTACTGGTTGGCCCAGCCCTGATACCATGACTCCTCCACTCCAGGATTCCTAACAAAGGCAGTACCGCCCAATCCTCTCCCTCAGTACTGCCTTGGTATTGGACCAACAGCATTTAAGATCTGATCAAGTTTATAGTGATTAAAGCCTATTAATCTTGACTTCTGGTCTGTCAGGTCTAATTGATCGCTCTAAACCCTCCATTTTCTTTCATTAAATTTCTTCCCTTCTTTCTGACCCTGTTCCTCCATTCCTGTACATGTTTTTTTTTACCTTTTTTTGCTATATCTTTTCCCCATAGTAGTTGTTCTTTTTCTATATCCTGTTAATGGTGCCAACAGCTATCAAAATTCTTTACCATGTTTCAGATACAAATTACATCTTTGATGTACTGGGACACCCCCATCAGTCTTATCCATTTGTTGTCCCAAATTTTATCTCCTGCCTGCCTTACAAATTAACCTTTTATCTGGGCCTCTCTGGCCAATTAATCAAATTAAAATTTAACCTCAGGCAATCCTGTTTCTATTTATCCATATAACCACTGCAGTTGTGTAACCTTAAACCTTATACTGTACATTCTTCTGACTTGTATACTTTTCCCTCTGTTCTATCCTGATTCTTTTCTAGATCTCAACAGGGAACCAAGTCAACTTTGGTCGAGAGATCACAGTGTTCCCAGAAACCAGGGTGGGAATCAGATACAATGGATCTGAAGGCACCCCTTAATCCTCCCTCTGGTGTTCTGAATGCTGATGGTCTCTTACTTAGTCCAAAGTGAATTCTGTCTGGTGAGATCCTGCCGACTACACCAATGTGAAACTCAGCTTGCACTGCAATAAAAAAACAGTCAAACCAAAGAGCATATAATCTCCTCTTTATTGTCTTACACTAGTAGGAGTGAGGGTACAAAGAAAGAGCCCATTTACTCGTTCTCTACACTGATTCCCACTCAAAGCATTCAGAATATTCATCCCATTTTTATACATCTTCAAGCAGGAGTCTCCATGAGGCTCTACAAGTTTCACACAGCTGGTGATTCATGTTTTTACAACAATTTGTTCCGTTGTGGTATCTGCAGACAAGCTGGCAAAAACAGGATGTCCTTGTTACTATCTCACTACAGCAATGGGAAAGGTCATGTTAGAAGGCAGTCACATTCTTAACTGTTACAAGGAAACTATATTCTCACTCAATTCTTATTTGTTAAACATATTCTTTCACACCACCTTCTCAAAAAGAGAGTCCAATGATCCAGAAACCTGAAGCCCTCCTTCCTGGTCCATGACTTTAGCCACATGTTAAGCTGCATTATCCTTCTATTTCTAATCCCATGCTGACCCAGGTACAAAATCCTTACTGACAGCACTGATTCGAGCACCGGTCACTGGCATCGTCACAGCATTGAGCTAACCTCTATGCTAACCGTGCCCCCTGAAGTGTAATGGTTCAATGTATACAGGTGTATGGATAAGAAAGGTTAAGGTAAAAAAGGGAGTAGCTTGGGTAGACACATCAAGTGTATTTATACACCTTATACATGGAACAGTGAGTAAAATACTAAGGTCTGCAGACACAATGAGCCACCCAGCAGCAATAAATATTCACCAAAACAAATGGTTACTTAAACAAAAGTTGCTTTTAATTATCTTTAAACATGAAAATAGAATCAAACTTTAACTTATCTCTATTGACTTACTTAACCTAACTTAACCCCCTTCTAATTCTAAGCACACGTGCATGTAATGTCCAAGCTTTCTGGTTTCAGGCAATTCTTAGACTGTGCACAGAATTTAACATTTATAAAGTTCCCCAGGTTTTGGTGCTTGAAAGGTAAATGGTCACCGCTCAGGAAGGTTCCTTTCAGTTTCCAGAGAGAGATTTGTTGTGCAATGGCATCCACAACTGATTCCTTTTTAATCAGCCACTCCAGTGTCTTGCTGAAGAAACTTGCCACCTCAGGGTTCTCCAGATGATAATCTCTTTCTTTCAGGTCACCACAGAGTTCCTTTTTGTTTTCCTTATGTGAAATATAAAGTGTTCACAATCACTACTCTGGAGACAAAGTCTTGGAGAACAGGTTCAGCTTTATTTCGAGTCTGCAGAGTCGGATGCCCTGGTCTGGAGACACACCGGAGGTTCAGAATCACCACTCTTTTGTACAGTCCCGGGCTCAATATTACCCCACCTTCATTTACCTTCTTCCAATCAGAATCTTAGTACATTACAACATTCTCCTTCTCCCTTCCATCAATCTAAGTATCACTTAGTTCCTCCTTCTTCATACATCACGTTATATTAATTAGTTCATTCCCTCCTTAGGGGAATCTAAGTTAATATTCATGTCTCTATTAAGCAAGCGCAGTACTAGCTATAAACTACCTTAGGTCACTGTACCAGCTTGAACCAGATCCTTGCATCCTTGGGGCTCGAGATACGAAGGGGCTCACTAGCCAGTATTGTCTACTCTCATGCTTTTATCTACATACTTTGAGTGGTGAGATGTAATTACACCACTAGGTCACCAGGGGTCACCCCAGTGACCTTGTCTATAAAGCAGTCCAGAGCTACAGCAGAGAGACAAGACCTCTTAGTGGACATATTAGTTCATTAAAGCTGTCTTATACTCGCACTGCTGGTGTGGTTATTGTCAGTACATTTTGCATTCCATCTCTTTTCACAGAATGGTGCGGGTTTAATCACTGTCAATCATTTTTCACAATTCCTCCTTTTTTCTCTTTACCATGCATTTCTGATTAAACTGCATTATTATTCACCTTCTTTTGCTTTGCCCATGGGACGAGACTAGTACAGGTAGCTGGTTAAGAGCACGAACATGGGGGATTAAGTAGGCCAGGTAACAACATCCACTCCAACCTTTAGGTGTAGGGGTCAATTTAAAGCCTTTTGTCCAATTCCAACATTCCTTTTCACCGGGTAACCATGAATAAATTTTACGTCCACCCACTCAATATGTGCTATTTATAGGCTGCGGGATTCGCAGTCCTATCACGGTCCAATTCTGCATGCAATTTGAAACTCCTAGTTGGTTCCTCAAAAGGAAGCAACTCTCCAGACTGAGTAGTTGGTGACTTTGTTAGTTTTGGTCGTAGAGACGATCCTTTGTATTTATCTTCAGTGGTTGGATCACTGTTACTGGGCAAGGTATATATATCAAATCATTTGTGTGGGGAGAGAGGGACTGCTACTAAAGGGACTCCTGACTTGCCACGGTGTGGTATTTTCGCACATACCCAACAATCTGTTTGATTTTGGTTCTTAGCATACTTAGTAGACAGCGAGATAAAATAATTTTTAGGTTTAACACGCAAAGATATGTATAAGTACAAATTGAAATAGTAAGTGTAAAAGTTTCATTATTTTAGTTTTCTTTTCTGTCCCTTTTTACTCCTCTTTCCTTCCTTCTGTGGCTGGTGGTGGGTCCACTGGTCCCTTTATTCTTGAAGCGTGTGTCCACCCCTTTTCCTTCGTTCGGACCACTGTTTCTGTGGTCAACAGTACTAGATATGGTCCGTTCCACCGGAGCTGAAGCTTTTCTTCTTTCCACGATTTGATCAGGACCTAGTCACCAGCATTCACAGAGTGGATAGGGAAATCCAGAGGAGGGCTCTGCGCCAGCAGACCCATAGCTTTTAAATCTGCAAGAGAATGAAAGACTGCCAGTAAATAGATCCTTAAAAACACATCATTACTTTCAACTGTAGGTATTCCTTCTACCCGCCCCAAATATGGGAGTCCAAACGACATCTCGTAAGGGGATATTCTAATGTCTTGTCATGGGGTTGTCCGAATTCTGAGAAGAGCTATTGCTAAGTTCCTCTTCTGATGTCCTGGTACATGTACTATGGCAATTCTTTCTGGTTTGATTAATGCTTCTAAAGTCTTTTCAATTAGTTGCTCATGAGCCATTTCTTTTCCTCTTGCTGTTATCATCCCTTGTTCTTTCCAAATTTTACCAAATGTGTGTACCACTCCAAATGCATATTTTGAATCTGTATATATGGTACCTCCCTGCCCTTCCAACAGTTCCAGGGCTCTCATTAGGGCATACAACTCACAGGACTGAGTGGACCAGCTGCCAGGCAGACGCCCAGTTTCCACTTTGGTTCCAGTAACTCCATCAACGATAGCATATCCACTGTATCTCTTCCCATCTATACAGCTTGACGATCCATCTATGAACCACCGTTGTCCTTCTGAGAGGGGCTCCTCTTCTAAGTCATCTCGATTTTTCGTTTGCAGCTCGACCACCTCGCTACGGTTGTGCCTTGAGTCCTCTGCTTCTTTATCTTCTGACGAGTACAGGAACTGTGAAGGGTTCAGACTTTTATCTGTTCAAATTGTTAAGTCATCTTTTTCCATTAAGATTGCCTCATACTTTAAAATTCTCGAGTCTGTCAACCATCTGTGAGACTTCTGAGTTAAAATCGTTCTGGCAGTGTGGGGAATGAATACAACCAGATTCCCTCCAAAGGTACATTTTCGGGTTTCTTCCACTAATACTACCATGGCTGCTACTACTTGAATGCATTCCGGCCACCCTCGTGATACTGGGTCCAACATTTTTGAGAGGAATGCCACAGGTTGCCTCTGGCCTCCTCTTTTCTGCGCTAGCACTCCCAAAGCTATCGCTTTTTCTACATTTACAAACAAGTAGAAAGGTTGATTAATATCAGGCAAAGCCAGGACCGGAGCATTAATCAAGTCTTTCTCCAAGCGATTAAATTCCTGCTGTTCCTCTAGGTTCCACTCCACGTTTTCTTTTTCGCTTCCTAGTTTTTCATATAAGAATCGGGCTTTCTATGCGTATTATTTATCTATCCACACCCAGCAATACCCAATTAATCCAAGGAACTTCCTTATCTCCTTCTGATTTTTAGGTATAGGTAAACTGGTGATACCAGCAATTCATTCAGGTCTGATTCTCTTTTTCCCTTGGCAAATCAAGTGTCCCAAATACTTACTTCCTGTTCGACGAATTGCAGTTTGTTCTTAGAAACTCTTAATCCTTTCTCTCCCAAGAAGTTTAGCAACTCAATAGTGGATTCACAAACTTCATTTTCCTTTGTTCCTGAAATCAACAGATCGTCTACATACTGTATTAACTGTGTTCCCGAAGTGCTTGAGTGTTTTTTCTAATACTTGCTCTAAAACTTGTCCAAATAAATTAGGAGATTCTGTAAACCCTTGGGGGAGGACTGTCCTTTGATACTTCTGTTTTCTTCCCGAGTGAGGGTCCTCCTACTTGAATGCAAACAAGTCCCGACTATTCTCATCCAAGAGGCAACTCCAAAAAGCATCTTCCAAATCTACAACACTAAACCACTTGTGTTCCGGGGGAATTTGATTCAATATGTTATAGGGGTTTGGCACTACTAGATGTCGTGTCTGAACAATCTTATTTAATTCTTGTAGCTCCTGGACCAAGCGGAAAGTCCCATCCTTTTTCCATACAGGGAGGATAGGGGTGTTATAAGGGGACATACAACTTTCTAGCATTCCATCTCGCAGCAAATTTTCAATAACTGGCTGAAGGCCGCTTCGTCCTTTTACTGAAATAGGATACTGTTTCACCCGTACTGGCTGGAACCCCTTCTTTAGGGTTATTTTGAGTGGGGTTATTTGCAGTCCTCCCCTGTTTCCCTCTCCGGCCCAGACACAGTCCCCAATGTCCTGAATATCCTCTTCCCTCAACGGATACAATTTCACCATTATACGTCCTTCCACTGGAACGGTACCGACTCCTAGTCTAATTTGCAGATCCCATCCCATCAGATTCACCCCAGTTTGAGGAACCAGAATCAGGTCTTCAATTGCCTCCTTGTCTTGATACTTCACACAGACCCCCTTGATCAGAGGGGTCTTCATGACTCTCCCCCTACTCCCGATACCTTTAATTGTGGACTAGTGAATCTGACACCCTCCGGTATAATGTTTAATGATGATCTAGTGGCCTCTGTGTCCACCAGAAAAACGGCATCCTCTTTGTTGGGTCCCACCTGGAAGAAACTCCTGATGCCTTTCACTTTGGCTTGGCTTCGCGGACGAAGATTTATGGAGGGGGTAAAAGTCCACGTCAGCTGCAGGCTCGTTTGTGGCTGACAAGTCCGATGCGGGACAGGCAGACACGGTTGCAGCGGCTGCAGGGGAAAATTGGTTGGTTGGGGTTGGGTGTTGGGTTTTTCCTCCTTTGCCTTTTGTCAGTGAGGTGGGCTCTGCGGTCTTCTTCAAAGGAGGTTGCTGCCCGCCAAACTGTGAGGCGCCAAGATGCACGGTTGGAGGCGATATCAGCCCACTGGCGGTGGTCAATGTGGCAGGCACCAAGAGATTTCTTTAGGCAGTCCTTGTACCTCTTCTTTGGTGCACCTCTGTCACGGTGGCCAGTGGAGAGCTCGCCATAGAACACGATCTTGGGAAGGCGATGGTCCTCCATTCTGGAGACGTGACCCACCCAGCGCAGCTGGATCTTCAGCAGCGTGGACTTGATGCTGTCGACCTCTGCCATCTCGAGTACTTCGACGTTAGGGATGAAAGCGCTCCAATGGAGTGCTTTAATCCTCCCCAAAAACCATCAGAGGGATCGCTTCCCTTTCCCTCTTTAATTCGGGACATTCCTGTTTGAAATGTCCCACTTTCCCACAATAGTAACCCCCTGCCTGCTGGGGTTCCCCAAAACTCAAGTACATCAACATAATAACAACCGGAACATTTCCATCGCTCAATTTCTCTATCAGAGCCATCCCTCTGGTGGAGTCTAATCTCCTGGATGGAAGATATAAGGCTCGTTGAGGAAAACTCATGTTGAACTAAATCTTTGGGGTCCCAATATTGATAACCCTTTAGATACTTTATCTGCTGCCTCATTAAGTTAAGAAATCACATATTTATCATGGGTATGTGCTCAACTTTAAATTGCAAACAAATTGGTATCTTGTGTGGCCCCTTTAAGAGTATTCCTGGCTGTCTTCGTTCTCTGCTCTGTAGTATTCTGCGTTATCTCTTCTTCTGGGCTTCCTGCCAATTTGCCTGGCTGGTATCTTATGTTTTTTTTTATGCTGAGTTCTCTCTGTCCTCACTGAGAACAGCTTAATTTTTAAACTGTGCCAATGCAGACAAATGTGTTTTAACAAAAGCTTCTAGAATTTTCCACGACTTTAAATCTTAACTTCTTTGTTACAGTGGCCGGATGATTTATATGGCTCTGGGTTAGAGCATTAACAGGATCTGAAAATACTTTGGGTATTGCTGGCTAGGGGTCTAGATACAGGCAGATGATATGCTAGTGGTGGTCCTTAGGGGGTCCCTGATGAGAATTCAGGGTCACTCGTCTCTCCCTCCTCCATCAGCCTTAGGACTTCCATTTGACTATGTAGTCCTTGTTTATCCTCCTGTGCAGGAGGCTTCTCCTGCCTACCCTTTGATTTTTCCTGACCTGCTCCTTTCTATGTGCACATCCTTCCTGGAGCACACCCATAGCTTCACTGTCCCCCACCCCCACCCCCCCCCCCCCTTCTGCCAGTTTTACAGTGTTAGTTTGGCAACCTGCAAGCCTATGCCTTTTCTTGTGCTAACAGGCGCCACTTTCCAATGAGCTCTTTAATGAATTCATCATCCCAAATAACCACCTCCCCCCCCCCAACAGCCAACCTTCTCTAATTCCTTTTGTTATTCGATCTCTTAAATCCCGCATATTCCTCTTCCCTCCTCCTGGTGCTTGTCCCAATCTGGCTGAACAATTGGAAATTTAGCTTCTGTGGCAGCTCCCTGGTGGTCTCCGGGGGGAGGGGTGCTCTCTCTCCCAAATTCTCATTCCTGCCTGCTGGACCATTTGTCTTTCTTCTGCAGTGAATAAAGTTCCTAATATCGACTGCATTTCACCCCAGGTATAAATGTTAGGTCCCAAGAATTGATCTTCTAAGAGACTTTTCATCTCCTTTTTAAAGTTTCTCACTTCTGTACTAGTAAGAGGAAAGTTGACGAATCCCAACGCCCCTTCTCCTATCAGAACCTCCCTCAAAGGGTACATTTGTCAATCGGCTTGATCTTTCAGTTCGTATCTGTCCAACGGAAAGGATTTATATAATTCTGTAATATTTCCACCTTGCCCCTTCTCTTTTTCTCGGGTTTTTCTGTGCCCCTCTGCCTTGCCTCCTCCGGCTCAGGGGCACTGGCCTCTACCCTTCCAATGGGCTCCCTCACCAATCGGTGATTCCCGGGAGGGATATCACCAGTATGCTGGTGATCCTCCCCTCCCCTCTGACTGTCATACGGCGAGGGCAGGTGCTTCAAAGGATCCTCCTCATTTCTTACAGTGACCTTAAACAATTCTCTCACTCGGATCCAACACGCTGCATAATCTGACTCCTCCGGGTCTGCAGGGCTTCTTTCATTTACGAATAAATTTAATTTCTGACATATCCAATCTTCATCTGACCCCAGTTGGGGCCACCAAACCGAAGACTCCAGAATTGGAGTCTGAGGCCATTTGTAATAACAAAACTTTATCATAGTTTCCTTAGTCTTTCCCTGGGTCCTTCCCCGACCCCAGTTTCCTAACATCCACCCCAATAGACTATCCGGCAGAATGTCAATCCCGGGACCCCAACTCTGGAGTCTCTTCTTCTCTCGGGTTCTCTTATTACCCACATCCCTGTCCGATCACTCATTCCTGACAGGATCCCATTCGCCCGAGTAGTACTTAATAGTCAATTTTTCTTACCCAGGTCTCGTGCATGAGAGTTGCCCCGACCGAACCACTCCTCCTACCGGAGTCCCTTCATTCTGTTTCACTCCCTCTACCAGAGCTTTCCTAGGCCCTGTTCTCCAGAGTCTCCTGTCCGGATATCACTTGCTAAAACCGCTGACGGCAACCAAGGAAATCGGAGACCACTGAAATCAGTGGGGTGCACCTTCTCGTTCTTCAATAGCCAGTCGCCAAGCGGTGGGAGTTGAGGATCCTGGACAATCCCTCAAGCTTATGAAATATAAAGTGTTCACAATCACTACTCTGGAGACAAAGTTTTGGAGAACAGGTTCAGCTTTATTTCAAGTCTGCAGAGCCGGGTGCCCCTGGTCTAATTAACATGTTATGTTAATTAGTTCATTCCCTCCTTAGGGGCGTCTAAGTTAATATTCATGTCTCTATTAAGTAAGCGCAGTGCTAGCTATAAACTACCTTAGGTCACTGTACCAGCCTGAACCAGATCCTTGCATCCTTGGAGCTCCTGATAAGAAGGGGCCCACTAGTCAGTACTGTCTCTTCTTCTTCTTTGGCTTGGCTTCGCGGACGAAGATTTATGGAGGGGTAATGTCCACGTCAGCTGCAGGCTCGTTTGTGGCTGACAAGTCCGATGCGGGACAGGCAGACACGATTGCAGCGGTTGCAAGGGAAAATTGGTTGGATGGGGTTGGGTGTTGGGTTTTTCCTCCTTTGCCTTTTGTCAGTGAGGTGGGCTCTGCGGTCTTCTTCAAAGGAGGTTGCTGCCCGCCGAACTGTGAGGCGCCAAGATGCACGGTTTGAGGCGATATCAGTCCACTGGCGGTGGTCAATATCTACTCTCAAGCTTTTATCTACATACTTTACATTCCATTACTTTTCACAGAATGGTGCGAGTTTAATCACTTTCAATAATTTTTTCACACTTATTCCAAGTGAAACATTAGCGAGCCAGTCCTCTCCTCTTGCATGAACCACAAGGGCTTTTACCAGGCTGTCTTACAAATGGCTTTTCCATAAGCTTTCCAGCTTGTCCTGTTTCAGTCCCAGCTACTTCTGCTGGCTGTAACACTGTACAAGTGATCTCTGTGTCTCTCTCTTTCTCTCTGAGAGAAAGCCTGTTTGCTGGCAAAACCACATGACCCTCTTAGAATAACAAGTGCTCTTCAGACAATCTGCGGCTCCAAAAATATCTTTAATCTGTTGCCTTATGTAAATGACAATCCATTAGTAAAGTCTCTTGAGCACTCTTCAAAACTCTTGCAAATGCTCTGAGGCCGCGATAGAGCATGGCGTAGAGCTCCAGTATTTCAAATAAGATCTGTTTCAAAGTGTTTGTATGTAATGTTCTCTAATAAACCTTTCCTAATTTATCTCCCAAAAACATATCCATATACTCTATATACTCTGTCACAGGAGAAACTCAGCAGATCAAACAGTGTACTTTACATAGCAAAGATAAAGAGACATGTTGAGTATTTTGGGATTGAGTCTTTCATCAAGGTATGGCATTAGCATGAAGGGTTCTTCTCCGAATCATTGGGTTATATATCTTCATCTTTGTTTCATAAAGGACACTATTTGACCTGCTGAGTTTCTGCAGCATTAAAAAATACATGGAACAGTGAGGGGAGTTGCTACATGAGTTATTGAGCCAGTGAACTCTAACATGCTCGCCGCTGCACAAAGTAGATCAAGAGCTCAATCACAATGTGGCATTGCAGTTCAAAGTGCAGAGCAAGAGCAGCATAAGACCGTTGTCGTGGGGTTCATTCAGGAGCCTGATGGCCATGGAGATGAAAATATCTTTTGAATAATCGATGCATGTTTTCACTACTGTTGGAATCTAGGGGTTAAAACAGTATGAAATAAATGATTAATTAATAAGTGTATATTTACTGCATGGTTCAGGGAAAAAGGAATGTGATTAAGTGGCAATCACAGCATGGAGCAAAGTTGGCTGAGCAAAATTGTCTGCTCCAAAATACAGGGAGAGGAAATGCATAAAACGATTTAGGAGGAATGCTCAAACTGAAGGAGGTGGTGAGTAGCACAGGAGACACAGGCCAGGTCAGAACAAAGAATGGCCTGCAAGAAACAAAGGGAATGGAAAACCAGTCTAGGAGGAAGATTAAGGCAGGAGGAGGTGTTAAAGAGAACAGCAGAAATTGGCCAGACAAGAACAGAATGGTGATTAGAAATATCTGGGGATGAATTAATTTCTGATCAACACAACAGGGTAGTCTGGCCTGGAGGATTAAGATGGGAGTGCTACACCCCAGATATCTGCAATACAGGAGATGACTTGTGATAACCCTTATGCAAAAAGATCTAGCAAAGGAAGACAACTTTTGTTCTGTATGATAATGAAATCTAGCAAAGGAAGCCAACTTTTGTTCTGTATGATAAGGTTGACCTATATAAACTGAACCAACTGGACAATAGGGGTCAGTCTTGGGGAGTAGCTCACTGTGCAGGTGACCTATGAACTAATGAGTGACCCAGAGCTCTGTTAAGTTTTATTCTTGCGCTGGGTAATAAATTGACTGTTGAACCGAATACCTTCTCCTATCACTTCATTCAAAGAACACGCTGGACTCAGACTACACATAGACTAAATTAAGAGTAAGGTAAAGCCAGAGTCCGACACTACTGAACCTTCTCCCCAATGGTGGGAGGGAGACGAGAGAGTGTCTGGGTTGAGATGGGCCCTTCATTATGGTGGCTGCCTTCCCAAGGCAGCAGGAGATGCAGGTAATGGTGGGGAGGTTTGGGTGATGAAATGAGGTGCCTACTGATCGAAGCTGAGCAACTGCCACGCCACACTGTACATCAGCGTGGACAAGTTGTTTCATGTTCTATAATGGGATGAAGCTGATGGACTCAGATTAATAAGTTGCTTCACTGTTGCCTCTCCATTTCAATGTTAAATGTTTTCTATGTCTTGTGATAAATGAAAAGTCTAAACTTCATCCACCACCTGCTGTTGACACATCACCAAAGCAAAACGATTTCTTAAACGCGACTTCCAAATCGCATAACACAGAACATTACAGGCCCTTCAGCCCACATTTACGCTGACCTCTGTAAACTGACTCCACAACAATCTAACCCCGTGGTTCTCAACCTTTTTCTTTTCACTCAAATCCCAATTTAAGTAATTTCTAGGCCATAGGTGCTCTGTGATTAGTAGGGGATTGCTTAAGGTGGGATGTGGGTAGAAAGAAAAAGTTTGAAAACCACTGTTTTAATTGTACCTAATGGACTCGTTATGTGCACGGTTTCAGAACTCCCAAGGAAATGGGTCAATGACCATTTTTCTCAAGCAAAATATTTCAGTAACAACTGGGTCTAGAGCAGTGATTCTCAACCTTCCCTTCCCTCTCACATCCCACCTTAAGCATCCCCTTACTAACCACAGAGCACCGATGGCAGAGGGATTACTTAAAGTGGGGTGTGAGTAGAAAGAAAAAGGTTGAGAACCACTGGTCTAACCCTTCCCTACCCCACACCCATAACCCTCTTACATCCATGTGTCTTTTAAATGTCCCAGTTGTACCAGCCTACACCACCACCCCTGGCAGTGAATTCCAGACACCCACCATGTTCCGTGTGAAAAATGGACCTCTGACATCTCTCGTAAACTTTCCTCCCCTCACCTTAAACACATGCCCTCTGGCATTTGCAATTATCACCCCAATAAAAAAAAAGGTGCTGGCTGTCCCCCCCCCCAACCCCCCATCTCAAGCTCTCATAATCTTATATACCTCTCATCCTTCATCACTCCAAAGAGAAAAACTCTGAAAACCTTGCTTCCTAGGACAGATTATCTTAACACCACCCGTGTGCAAAGCTTCCTGAGGACAGAGTGCGGTAAAGACACAAAACAACTGTATCATCCTTTAAAGTGTTGAGCATTTATTTAAAAAAAAGAACAGTTTTCATAATTGTTTGAATTCGTCTTTAATAAGGGACAACAAATTGGGGAATGGGGCAGGGGGGGTGGTTCACACTCTGGTTCAGTTGCGTCATTTCCAGCTGGTCCTATGGTCGATCTCTGAGCCCCTCCCTGCGGTTGGCAAATCTCCTTCACCCCCGAGAGGGAGGGGGGTCAGCTGGGCGGGAACTGCATCGATCGCTTGTTCTTTGGCGGAGGAGGAGGTGGCGGGAACTTGAGGGGTTTGGCACTGTCGGGTGTCGGGGGGCACTTCACCTGGTTGAGAGGAGAGAAGCACATTAGCGTTTGGTGGGTTACAATCAAGCCCCCATGGGCAGGAACCAAAGGGAGATCGAACACTCAAAAAAAAAGCCCTGATAATTGCTTTCAGCTCTGATCGCCTCTTTACAGGAAGGATGCACCATTTATACTCGTGTAATTTTGGAGACCAATTTTCCGGGTCAAATTTGGGTCATTGACTTTTACACAGGTCATATTTTTATCCGTGGTAAGTTCCTGCGTCATTCAAGGAGTAGGGAGCTCTGAGGGGCAGGACCGAGTCGTAAGTCCATGGATGCAAAATCTTTAAGGACCCTTCCCACCCCGCACACAGCGTCTTTCAGCTGCTCCCTTCGGGAAAGGGATACAGGAGGATCAGAACCAGCATCACCAGGCTGAGGAACAGCTTCTTCCCATGGGCAATGAGGATGCTGAACGTCCAAAGGAACTGCTCACACTAGCCATCCGAAGCACTCATATTTATGAAACAATATTTACTTATTTGAATATATAAATACTTTCCCTGCAAATGCATTGTTTGTCCGTATGTATGTGTTACGTCTGGTTGTATGTCTGCAGGTTTTGCACTGAGGACTGGAGAACGGTGTTTTGTCAGGTTGTACTTGTGCAATCAGAGATAATAAAATATGGACATTGCTGCTAAGGACATCGTTAATTGGCCAAACCAAATGACTCTTGAGAAACTGAGGCAGCACTTCACCTCTTTGAACAACTGCAGTCACTCTGGTGAAGGTGCCCTCACAGGGCTATTGGGGAGGAAGGTCCAGGGACTCAATCCAGAGACGACGAAGGAAGGAGGACAATTTGGATGGGTCCTTGCACTTCTCTCGAGTTTGTTCTGACGTGCAATTAGATCATGGCTGACGTGACTACCTTCATGTTCCCACCTCCCTCTGTCACATTTTGTCCCCTTGTTCACTAAGACAAGCCAGCTCACCTTTTTTGGAGTCCTTGGTCCTTGGATGACGGGTGAGGTCTGAGGATCCACCAGGTCCTGGTTGAAGTTCTCTAGCAGACATGGGTTAATCTTCTTGGGCAGAGGTGGAGGCCTGGCACTTTTGACCTTCACATTGCACCCATTTATCACTGCAACCAACTGTCCTGTGAATCAGCAGAAAGGGTCAGCGATGTAGGAGAGGCTGAGATGTCCTCTAACACAATTGCTTTGCTTTAGAATTTTGCCACTTTTCACCCTACACCTCAGAAGACCGAGGAGGAATGAGCCAACTTGAAGTCTGTGGTTCAGGAAATAACCATGTTCCTTGAGAAGCTCAAAGTTCCTGCATCTGCCCATTTAATTTTCCTCTCTGGCAGAAGGACTAAGGATTTAGAAGGTTTTGTAATTTTTTTGAAACTTAGACACACAGCAGAAGCCCTTCCAACCCAGGAGCCTGTACCACCGAGATCCACCATTTAATCTACAAATCTTTTTTGAAGGGTGGGAGGAAACCCATGCGGACATGGGGAGAATGTCTCCTTACAGACAGCGCCAGATTCGAACCCAGGACACTGGTGTTGTAACAGCACTGCACTAAGCAAGCTGTCTGTAAGAAAAATAGAGGGTAATGGGAGCATGGTAGGGAAGGAAGAAATTGTTGTGGAGCTCGTTTTTGAAGGCTGGCACAATATTATGGGCCAAAGCCCTGGATTGTTCTATTAAAGTCGATACTAAAGGCTCTAAGACCATATAATTCATCTCACCAATCGTCTAATTGGGCAAGGCATTGTTGTGAAAGTAAGCAAGTCACGTTGCAGCTATGTAAAAGACTGCACTTTGAATATTGCATGCAATTCTGGTCACCCCATTACAAGAAGGATGTGGAAAGGGTACAGAAGATATCCTGGATGCTGCCTGGATTTGAGGGTATGAGCTATGAGGAGAAGATGGACAAGGTGCTTCCTCTGGAGATTCATAAGGTGAGGGGTGATATAATGGAAGTTTATAAAATGCAAAGGCAAAGGAGGAAAAACCCAACACCCAACCCCAACCAACCAATTTTCCCTTGCAACCGCTGCAATCGTGTCTGCCTGTCCCGCATCGGACTGGTCAGCCACAAACGAGCCTGCAGCTGACGTGGACTTTTTACCCCCTCCATAAATCTTCGTCCGCGAAGCCAAGCCAAAGAAGAAGATAAAATGTATAATTTATAACGTGGGCGGCGTGGTTAGCGTGAAGCTGTTACAGCGCCAGCGACCCGGGTTTGAATCTGGCACTATCTGTAAGGGGTTGGTACCTCTCCCTGTGTCTGCATGGGTTTCATAGAAACATAAAAAAATAGGTGCAGGAGTAGGCCATTTGGCCCTTCAAGCCTATACCACCATTCAATATGATCTTGGCTGATCAGTACCTGGTTTCCTGCCTTCTCCCCTTACCCCTTGATCCCCTTAGCCACAAGGGCCAAATCTAACCTACTCTTAAATATTGGCAAGGAACCGGCCTCAACTACTTCCTGTGGCAAATAATTCCACAGATCCACCACCCTCTGAGAGAAGAAATTTTTCCTCATCTCAGTCCTAAAAAAACTTCCCCCTTATCCTTAAACTGTTACCCTTGGTTCTGGTTTTTCCCAGCTTTAGAAACAACTTACCTGCGTCTAGTCTGTCTAAACCCTTAAGAATGTTATATGTTTCTATAAGAATCACCCCCCCCCCCCACCTCAGTCTTCTAAATTCCAGAGAATACAAGCCTAGTCTGTCCAACCTTTCTTCAAATGCAAGTCCTTCCATCCCTGGTATCAGTCTAGTGAACCTTCTCTGCATCCCCTCTGTGAGAGATGAGTAACACTGATCTAAAAGAAAAGTGAGGATTGTGAGAGATGAGTAAAACTGATATAAAAATATGAAGATGAAAAAACTAGTATAGATCTATGTGTAATGAATAAAGCCAGTATGAATAGGATAAGAATAGATATTAGAATGTAGGAAGTAAAGTTAGTCTGAATAAGATAAGGGTCTTCTAGCCTTAGACAGAATTAGCAAGTTCTGCATGTAAGAAGTTAGTCAGCCCTGAGAGTCAGGAAGGTGTGAATAAGGACAATGACATGATGGGACCAGGATACCCCCTGGTCCTCCAAGTTCACAGCACGTAGGCAGACAGGATTGCCTAATGCCAAACTCATCCAGGAGGCAGAAGAATGTAAGGGGGAGGGTACTTCTATACCGAAATAAACTGTATAAAAGTTGGGTGAGCCCCAGTGTATGTGTGTATTCCCAGGGTAAGGGGAAGCACCCAACTTTGCATTGTTGTATAATAAATGTTCTTTGTTCTCAATTTTTGTCTCGAGCAATTTCTGTGAAAGTCTTTCTTTGGCTTGGCTTCGCGGACGAAGATTTATGGAGGGGGTAAATGTCCACGTCAGCTGCAGGCTCGTTTGTGGCTGACAAGTCCGATGCGGGACAGGCAGACACGGTTGCAGCGGCTGCAGGGGAAAATTGGTTGGTTGGGGTTGGGTGTTGGGTTTTTCCTCCTTTGCCTTTTGTCAGTGAGGTGGGCTCTGCGGTCTTCTTCAAAGGAGGTTGCTGCCCGCCGAATTGTGAGGCGCCAAGATGCACGGTTTGAGGCGATATCAGCCCACTGGCGGTGGTCAATGTGGCAGGCACCAAGAGATTTCTTTAGGCAGTCCTTGTACCTTTTCTTTGGTGCACCTCTGTCACGGTGGCCAGTGGAGAGCTCGCCATATAACACTTCTGTTTCTAACCCCTCCATGGTGAGGATGCCCTTCCTCAGATAAGGAGACCAAAACTGCATGCAGCACTCCAGGTGGGGTCTCACCAAGGCCCTGTACAGCTGTAGCAGGATCTCTGTACTCCTCTGGGTGCTTTGGTTTCCTCCCACCATCAAAAATGCATGGAGTTGTAAGTTAATTGGGTGTAATTGGGGTGGCTGTGCCATTTGAATTTAAATGTAATAATTTCTCCTACAGTTTGATGCCATCCTCTTCAGTATTTACATCCACTCACCCACTGCTCCCCAACCCCATTTGTATCGTGTATTTGATTTTCAAATTATTCGTGTTATGGAGAACAGCCTTGTGAGACATCTCATCTTAATTTCTTCCATTCTAAACAGCTGCCCTTCACTCTTGAAGAGTTAGTCATCATTTCTGCAACTGATCTCATTCATTCGCCTGTTATGGTGGTTTAACAATATATATTTGGGGAGAATTTATAAGATTTAGAGTAGGTCACATACATTCACACATTTTAAAACAGATCTTATTTGAAAGATTGAAAAATTCACATTGCAGGATCTCTGGATCTGCAAGAGATCCACTTGTGGAAAGGTAAGCACCTTTCACAAGTAGGTGCGTTAATTGAACTGATGTGTCATAAAATGCTTGACCATTGTCTTGCTGGAGTCATGCTGTCTATCAGTGCCCTTTCTGCTCATAGAAAGGTCACTCCTGGATTTTGTTTATCTAACAACAGATGGGAGCAGAAGAAAGAACTCCTGTTGTTTTGCTCAGGAAGGTGGGGGTTTTGCAAGACATGAGTCACATGCTCTCTTTGGAGTTTCAGTTGGAAGAGAGAGTTGAGTTAACAGCTCAGTCAGTGAGTGGGACACTGACAAGTAATTGAAAAGTGCAATCCAGGGAAAACCGTTTGAAACTGATGAAAGCAAGTTCCAGAGCAGTAGATGGCTGGAAGAGCTAATCTGTGTGATGTTTCTCTTGAAATAGAGGAAGGAATGGAACTCTGGTAGCTTGAAGAAAGAGGTTACTAATCTGTGTGATGTTTCTCTTGAAATAGAGGAAGGAATGGAACTCTGGTAGCTGGAAGACCCTGATGGGGCAAGTTTCATCAGCGAGACCCTGAAGTGACTAGTGGTGGTACCTCAGGTGTGGAAATCCAGGAGCAACAAATATCTCTCTCTACAAACCCTACAAGAACCTTCCTGAGTGGTAAACATTTACCTTTCAAGCACCAAGCCTGGTGAACTTTATACATGTTAAAGTCTGTGCACAGTATGGTGATTGCCTGCAACCAGAGAACTTAGAAGAAGTGAGACTGAATTGTGAACCAAAGAACTTTTCTTGAATTTACACACACGTGCGCTTAGAATGAGAAGGGGGTAATTTGGGTTAGTATATCGTATAGAGTTAAGTTAAAGTTTGATTCTATTTTCATGTTTGAAGTTGATTAAAAATAACTTTTGAAAGTCACTTGTCTGGGTGAATGTCTATTGTTGCTGGGGTTTGGGGTCCTTTGGGCTCGTAACAGTAGACTGTATCAACCTCCTATTGAAAATATTACACCTCATGCATTATTCCATTGTCCAAATTTTCTGCTATCTTGGGAAAGAATTTAATTTGGTTGATCCCGCCCACCCCGGCCAAACAATGACAACATATTACAGGAATACCATTAAGAGTGTCTTGTCTGGCTGCATCATTTAGTGGCTCCAAAGCCTCAGACTGGAAGACAATACAGAGGATCATAAAGCCGGCAATAAGATCACTGGGTTCTTTCTCTCCTCTATGGATGACATTCACGGGGAAAGGAGCATTGCTTAAAGAGGGCTCAGATTCTTTCCATCCAGCACCCAGCTACCGTCAAGAAGAAGGTAGAGGAGCTTCGAAATCAGGATTGCCCGGCTGGGAAATAGCTTCTTCCCACAGGCTGTGAGATAAATGAGCATTATCCATGGACTGAGCAAATCATTCCAAAATATTAATATACATTTATTTCAAGTTATATCTTTGTGCTGTGTGATGTGCAGGCACCATGGTCTGGAGAAATGTTGTTTGGACTGGTTGTTTTTGTCCAGTCAGGTGATAATAAACTTGAAATTGAATATGTTCCCTTTTAAAATTTTCCCGAGAAAATTCTTCTCTCGGTTTTTGCAAGGGGGTCTATTGTGGTTCCCAACCCTGATGTGAAAGTGGCTGTTCTATATCTCCCTGCCTATGACTGAGTTTGATCATTTCATTAACGATCTGACAGGGAAGTTCACGCAGGGAGGGGGAGTAACACTGTTTATTGGACAGATCGACTGACTGTTATTGCTTGTTAAAAAGGAAATTAGGATCATTATTATTGCTGGTCAGTCTGCTATAGGAAAGAAAATGTGTTGGATACAGTGAAGAAATTATTTAAATTTTTTAATTTAGACATAAAATAGCCCACGACCCGGTGCCCCCCAATTACACCCAATGAAACTACAATCCTCGTACGGTTTTGAATAGAGGGAGTAATCCAGAGGAAATCCAGACATGCAGACAAGGGGCGAACATACAGACAGCGCTGGATGAGAATGCGACCACAGATGCGGGATTTAATTATAAAGAGAGGCAGGATTAGCTGGGAATTTTCTCCTTGGAGTTTAGGAGGATGAGAACAGACCTTTATAAAGGTTTATAATATCCTGAGGGGCGTTGATGTGGTTAAAAAGCCACAGCCTTGAATCTTAAACTCAAGGGCACACGCTTAAGGTTTAACTTAATTTAAACATACAGCACGTTAACAATCCCTTTTGGCCCATGAACCCGTGCCACCCAAATATCCCAATTAACCTACAAACCTCCATTTTAAAGGGTGGGAGGAAACTGGAGTTCCCAGAGGAAACCCACGCAGACATGGGGAGAACACACAAACTCCTTACAGATAATGCTGGATTCGAACCCTCTGGCACTGTATCAGCATGGTGCGAACAGCTATGCAGACCGTGCTGTCCCAAACAAGAGGGGGTATTTTAAAAAGGACCCAAAGGCCTACCGCCCTCGCACTTCAACTTGATCTTGATGGGTGTATGGACAAGCTGACAGATGAGGGAAGAACAATTGTGTGGTCGGAAGACAGTTCCCTCATACAGCATGGTAACAGCCTAGTTCAACCTACAAAGCCCGTGCCACCCAATTAACCTACACTCCCGGTACGTTTTGAATGGTGGGAAGAGATCGGAGTCCCCATGGAAAACCCACACAGACATGGGGGGAACGCACAAACTCTTTACAGACAGCGCAAGATTAGAACCCCAGTTCCGTTAGCTGGCGCTACTAAGCGCTGCGCCAACCGTGCCTCTCTGAAACAGCCCGTACCTGCACTGATATCCTTGGCAAGGTCCTCTGGCTTTCTCTCCATTGAGCTGCTCGTGAACTGGGGCAAAAGTGAAGGCTCCTAACAATAAACAGAAATGAACATCGTCAGCCGAGTTTACAGATCCCCCACCTCTTTGAGGGATGTCTTCCCTGAAAAGGTTCTCATCCTCTCTTCAAAAGGAGTTCTGTGAGGGCCTCCCTTGCTGCTCTCCATCTCCACTCCCTGCTGCTCTGAAGCTCTACAACCATGTTTTCACCCACAGCCATGTGCCCTTACTGGCTGCTTGCCACCGCCACCATCTGCCAGACTGGGACCACCCACAAATTGGAGGAACAACAGCTCATCTTAGGTCTGGGTACCCACCAACCGGATGGCAATAACATCGACTTCTGTTTCTGTTAAACTGCCCCCCCAACTCTTCTTCCCCATGTTGCCTTTCATCTCTCTGTCTCTATGTCTCTCTTTTTATTTTTCCCTCTGTCTCCCTTCACAGAGGCAAAAACAACCCCCACTTCTCTCTCTCTCTCTCTCACACACACACATACACACACCCACACACATACACACCACACATACACATGCACACACATGCACACACTCCCCACACACACCACACGCACCCCCACATGCACATACACCCCCCCACATGCACACACACACCAACTCGCATACACATCCCCCCCACACATACACGCACACACCCACCCACAGACACACACACACACACACACACACACACACACACACATGCACAATTCTCACCTTTCCTCATCATATTCAATTAACACCTTTGTTGGTCTGGACTCCTTCCCCTGCCATTCTTCAGTCTTTATTCTGATACCTTCTTGTTCTTTGCTTATTCCTTGAAGAAGGGCTCACCCACAAAACATTCGTAATATATCTTTACCTCCTATGGATCCTAGGAGCCCAGCTGAGTTCCTACAGCATTTCTGCATGTTTTTATTACAGATCCCCACCTTCCAGTACTTCCCTGGGGCAGGTTGTTTGAATGAAGTCAGAAGAAGTCAGCGGTGTCCAAACGCAAGGCATAATATAGACAGCTGCTGGTTGCAGCATCTCCTTATTTACAAGCAGTGCTCACTGGATCCCCTCTTCTGCTTTGGTCGCACAGAGTGTGCACATCAGCCATGACACCTCATACTGGGTTTAGGAGCTGGAGGTTCAAGAGTCACTCCAGAGACCTGGTCAGGTGCAGTGAACTGAGATTCACTGGTGACGGGTTGTGCAGATGGCTGGCTCCTCCCCAGGCCCTGCCCCCATCTACCCATATATAACCCAGAGCCATACTGAAGATCCTTGTAGGACCTTACCCTTTGTTATAAGCTGATAAAATTGTGTGTTCTCCCTCCAGTCGTGAGAGCTTTTATTCGCGCTAAATCAGGTAAGTCCAGAGCAGGACGTCTGAAGCCAGGAAACAAAAATGTCTTGCAGATGCTGGAGTCCAGGGTATTGCATAAGAGCACTGGACCAACTCAGCAGGTCATCTAGCATCTAAAGAAAGTAAAGGCAGGCAGCATTTCGGGCCGGAGCCCATCGTCAGGAGGGTCAAAAATCAGGCATTCACCCAAATGAAAAGGTGCAGGTGGGGAGGCAGGGCTTTCTCTCCTGCTTGTCATATTAGGAGATATGCTGGTCAACAAGCTCCAAAGTCTGAGCCTCAGCACCCCACTCTGCAACTGGATCCTTAACTTCCTCAGAGGAAGATCACAGTCAATACAACTTGGAAACAACATCTCCTCCTCATTGTTGAGCAACACAGGTGCACCTCAATGATGTGTGCTTAGCCCACTGCTCTACTCACTCTGCACTCATGACTGGGCGGCCAGGAACAATTCAAATGCTGTCTAAAAATTTGCCGATGACCTCATGGTCATTGGTAGTATCACAGACACCAATGAAAATGCGTACGGGAGAGAGCTAGATCAGTGGTGTCACAGCAACCTTACACTCAACATAGGCAAAACCAAGGAGCTGATTGTGGACTTCAGGAGAACACGAACAAGTCCTCATCGAGGGGTCAGCAGCGCAAGGGGTCAAGAACTTCAAATTCTTGGGTGTCGACATTTCTGAGGATCTGAACATTTAAGAGGGTCTTCATGTCAATGCAATCACGAAGGAGGCCCACCGGCAGCCATACTTCATGAGGAAATTTGTTACGTCACCAAATTTCTACTGTGGAGAGCATTCTCTCTGGTTCCATCACTATCTGGTACGGAAATGACAATGCGTAGAACAGGAAGGTGTGAACTCGGCCAGCACCCTCATGGGCGCCAGACTTCATCCATTGTGGACATCTATCTCCAAGAGTCGGTGGCTTTAAGAAACCAACCTCTACCCTCAACGACCCCCAACACCCAGGCCATGTCCTCTTCACGCTGGTTGAACACCCAGCGGCACAATAACAGCTTCTTCCCCTCAGAGATCAGATTTACAAATGGACAAGGAACCACAGACACTATCTCACTTTGATTGCACTATTCAATTCTTTTTGAAATTTAAATTCTAGCAATACTTGCACCTGTAATGCTGCGACAAAACAAATCATTTTGTGACTCCTGCCCATGACAATAAATTCTGTGATTCTGATTCCGCATTCTCTAACCTCAGTGATATCGGAAGAGGCGGTGAACATGGGTGATTTGATAGGGCCATGGAGTCTGCTGGTCGTATTCTCCCTCTTGGTCACCTTCTTCTCCTCACTCTCTTTCGTCATGGTGTCCAGGGAACGAATGCTTTGCTTCTTTGGTAAAGGTGGCTCCATGCTGCAAAGAACAATACTTGCATTAAATAGCATGGGAGCATAGTTTACTACTGAGATATAATGGTTCCTACCTACATTTTACTCATAGCTTGATGAAGGGTTCAAGCACGCAACGTTGGTTATGTACCTTTCTCTTTGCTATAAAAAGTATGCTATGTGACCTGCTAAGTTTCTCTAACATGGTGTTTTTACCCTAATTCTTCATTCTTTTGCCTTTGAGGCATATGATACGGTCATAGTTCGCACAAAACTATTACAGCGCCAGCGACCCAGGTTTGAATCCAGCACTTTCTGTAAGGAGGTTGTACGTATGTTCTCCCCGTGTCTGCATGGATTTTCTCCCATGTTCCAAAGATGTACAAGGTTCATTGGTCACATGAGTATATTTGGGCCTGTAATAGTGTTGCATCCCTCAATTAAATATGGGGAAAAGTTTGTACTGTATCCATGCCCTCCGAACATTATTGACATGTTCAAAGCTTGGGATCAAATCCAGCAACTACAACTGAGACCATGAAACGTGGGAGCAGAATTAGGCCAGTCTATTCAAATCACTGGCTTACATATTTCTCCTCTCAACCCCATTCTCCTGCCTTCTCTCCCATAACCTTTAATCAATCTCCTCTTGATAACAATATTACAGTAAAACCCCCAGTTATCTGGAACCTATGGGGATTGGTAGATATCAGATAAGTGAATTTTCTGGTTGCTTGAGATTGCGTGTTAATTGACTAATGAACTAAAGGCAAGGCTCACCAATTTTAAATTTTTGTATTTTTTTACATATATTTTCTGCAATTTTTTTTGCTGGTTGCTTGAGGCTGCAGATTGCTTGAATCCCCTGTTTACCTATTTGCTATTATTGACTATATGAGTTGACCTGCCTGGATAACATGCAGGTTGCATCTTTTCATTGCATTTCAGTACTTCTATTAATTCCATTCAATTATATAGTCATATAACCTTATAACAATTACAGTGTGGAAACAGGCCACATTGGCCCTCCTTGCCTGCACCGATTTAAGTGAACTCCACTAGTCCCACCTACCTGCTTCTTGCCAATAACCGTCCAGCCTCCTCACATCCAACCTCCTCTTAAATGATAAAACTGACCCCGTTGCAGCCACCTCTTCCAGAAGGTTATTCCACTCAGCCACCACTCTCTGAATGAAGAAGCTTCCTCTTAAGTTACTTCTAAACTTTTCCCCCCTCACTCTTAACTTATGACCTCCTCATTCCAATCTCTCCTACCCTCAAGAGGAAGAGCCTGTTCAAATCTACTCTATCTATTCCCCTCATAATTTTATATACCTCTATCAAATCCCCCCTCAACCTTGTACAATCCAATGAATAAAGACCTAGTCTACTCAATCTTTCTCCGTATTCTATATACTGCAATCCAGGCAACATTTTAGAAAATCATCTCTGCACCCTCTCTACCTTATTGATATCCTTCCTATAATTTGGAGACAGAGGAAAGCTTAGGTATACTGTGCTGGGAATCTCTGTGCTTTGGGATTATATTGGAAATGGAATTGTTTTTGTAAAATGCTTTGGGAAGTAACAAAGACACAAATACACAGCTAATCTTCTTTTACGTACTTGTCCCCAAAAGTCTTGGATTCCCTGTCGTAGATGATGGAACTCAATGAACTTGAAGAGATGACTGATAGAGGCCGATAGGATGGGATCATTGAACGAGGCCGGCTCCCACCTCCTCCAGCTCCTCGTCTCTCCTCGGAAAATGACTGGAAAAGATCACCGTGCGCAAGAACGTTTATTTCCAAGAAATTAGCGTCAAGATGGCAAAAACTCAGGATAATTTGGGAATCTCACACACTGTCTAAAAAGAGAGCAAAATGCAGAGGCAATACAAAAAAGTGCAACATCTATATTCAAGGTGGAAAGGGTGAGCAAATTTGGGAGTAACTACGTCAGAGGATCTTTCCTGAACCCAACACACTAAAGGCATCGTGAAGAGAGAACGTCAGTACCTCTATTTCCTCAGGAGTTTGCAGTGGTTTGGGATGACAGCGGAAACCCTGGCAAGTTTCTGCAGATGTACGGTGGATAGTGCACTGACCGGCTGCATCATGGTCTGCATGTAAAGTGTAAAGCCCTGCAAATAGGTAGTGGACACAGCCCAGGACATCACAGGCAAACCCCTTCCCACCAATGAGAACATCTACTGGAAACGTTGTCATTGGAGAGGAGCAGCAATCACCAATGGTCCACATCACCCAGCACACACTCTGTTCTCCCTGCTGCCATCAGGAAAGAGGTGTAGGGGCCACAAGACTCGCACCACCCGGTTCAGGAACAGCCTCTACCCCTCCACCATCAGACTCCTCAACAACAAACTCAATCAAGGACCCATTTGAAGACTTACTTTGCAATTTTTTCTCTATTCATTGGACAATTTGTTTACATTTCTTTACTTGTTTACATATGTATGTTGAATACAATTTTATTTATGGTACTCAACCTCGCCTACAGGAAAAAAGGATCTCAGGGTGGTATGTGATGTACTCTGACAATAAATCTGAAATCTGGACCTGAAGGGTGATAATGGAACTGAGAGGCTTCAACTAACAGGGAAGTATGAAGATTTTTGAGTTGTATAACTGATTGCTAATTTCTAGACCAGATCTCATTGCAACAGCTGGGAAATTTAAACTCAAATAAACCCAGAAGAAAATGCTTGCAATGGTGACCAATCGGAACAACCCACCAGCGATTATGGGGATAATAGGTGCCATTCTTACCCAGTCTCTCCTTTGGCCCACCAAAACGAATGTCAGGGTTGTAGGTGATGTCATGTATGTACCCTGAAAATAAAGTTGAACTTGCACTTTGTTGACTCCTAACAGCCCTCTGGAATGCCAAGGAGGCCATTCCACTCATGCAAAAATGTGGGAACTTGTCAGTGCTGTCTATATCCCTCCCACTCTATGAATGAAACTAACACATATCTGTGACCAGAATGGAGTAAATTCTGAATTTATAGGACAGGTGTGTCCATTATCCAGGGTAGTTGGTAATAAGTCCAAGAAGGAATTTTGACAGAGTTCAGATCTTCTCTTTTAAGCGACGTAGGTGACTTAATCGAGATGTATAAGATTACGAGGGTCTTAGAGTGAAATATCAGCGCCTTTTCCCTGGGGTGACAATAGTAAATACCAGTGGGCATCTGTTCAAGGTGAGTGGAGGAAAGTTTTGGAGAAATGTCAGAGGTCATTTTTTTTTTAAAAACAGAGTGGTGGGTGCCTAGAAGGCATTGCTGGGGGTGGGGGGTGGGGGTAATAGTAGAGGCTGGTACAATGGGAACATTTAAAAGACTCTAAGGCAGGCACGTGGATGTGAGAAAAGTAGAGGTTTATGGTCAAGGGGTGGGGGGAGAAAAATTAGGTTGCTGTTTAGTATGTTTATAAAGGCCAGTACATCATTGTGTGTACTGTGCTGTGATGTTCTATGAATTACAGTGGAATATCCTTTCCCTGTATGTGGTTAAAATGCAGGATTTTCAACCACCTGATGGGACCTGAATCAGGGGGGGCCAGGAGAAAGAAAATTATAGGTAAATGTAAGAGGTGAGTTACAGAGTGGGACAAGGCCAAACTGGCACAAACCAGAGGGCTGTATGATTACCATAGCAAAACTCATAGCACCAGTGACCGGCACTCTCTGTAAGGAATTTGTACATTCTCTCAATGCCTGCATGCATTTCCTATGGGTGCAATGGTTTCCTTCTACCATTCAAAATGACCGGGGTTGTAGGTCCATTGGGTGCCATGGGATTGTGGGCTGAAAGGGCCTGTTACCGCGTTGTATGTCAGTCAGTATGTTTGTCCATGTGGGGTGAATTGCTTGGGGAAGAGTGTTGTAATTGGTCCCTGCAGCCATCAGGTTCCTGAATTAACCCCACAGCAGTACGATCCATCTTGGGGTTGTTTGGTCCTAACTGATCTTTCTTTCCCTTACAATCCCATGCTCTGTATGGATGAAAGAGATAACCTATTCTGCCTGCTTACTGAAGAACCCTTCCCTCTGTACGAGGTATAATGTGATAAGTAATGCTCAATTTCTAACTTTGTCATGCTAATATGTCCTGGTCACCTCATGGTTGGGTGGTGTTAACATATCTGTTCACTGCAGTGCCTTCACCACAAAACCTGGGCACCACTTGGGTGGCATGGTTGGTGTCTTCTCTTTGGCTTGGCTTCGCGGACGAAGATTTATGGAGGGGGTAAAAGTCCATGTCAGCTGCAGGCTCGTTTGTGGCTGACAAGTCCGATGCGGGACAGGCAGACACGGTTGCAGCGACTGCAGGGGAAAATTGGTTGGTTGGGGTTGGGTGTTGGGTTTTTCCTCCTTTGCCTTTTGTCAGTGAGGTGGGCTCTGCGGTCTTCTTCAAAGGAGGTTGCTGCCCGCCAAACTGTGAGGCGCCAAGATGCACGGTTTGAGGCGATATCAGCCCACTGGCGGTGGTCAATGTGGCAGGCACCAAGAGATTTCTTTAGGCAGTCCTTGTACCTTTTCTTTGGTGCACCTCTGTCACAGTGGCCAGTGGAGAGCTCACCATATAACACGATCTTGGGAAGGCGATGGTCCTCCATTCTGGAGACGTGACCCACCCAGTGCAGCTGGATCTTCAGCAGCGTGGACTCGATGCTGTCGACCTCTGCCATCATGAGTACTTCGACGTTAGGGATGAAAGCGCTCCAATGGATGTTGAGGATGGAGCGGAGACAACGCTTGTGGAAGCGTTCTAGCAGCCGTAGGTGATGCCGGTAGAGGACCCATGATTCGGAGCCGAACAGGAGTGTGGGTATGACAACGGCTCTGTATACGCTTATCTTTGTGAGGTTTTTCAGTTGGTTGTTTTTCCAGACTCTTTTGTGTAGTCTTCCAAAGGCGCTATTTGCCTTGGCGAGTCTGTTGTCTATCTCATTGTCGATCCTTGCATCTGATGAAATGGTGCAGCCGAGATAGGTAAACTGGTTGACCGTTTTGAGTTTTGTGTGCCCGATGGAGATGTGGGGGGGCTGGTAGTCATGGTGGGGAGCTGGCTGATGGAGGACCTCAGTTTTCTTCAGGCTGACTTCCAGGCCAAACATTTTGGCAGTTTCCGTAAAACAGGACGTCAAGCGCTGAAGAGCTGGCTCTGAATGGGCAACTAAAGCGGCATCGTCTGCAAAGAGTAGTTCACGGACAAGTTTCTCTTGTGTCTTGGTGTGAGCTTGCAGGCGCCTCAGATTGAAGAGACTGCCATCCGTGCGATACCGGATGTAAACAGCGTCTTCATTGTTGAGGTCTTTCATGGCTTGGTTCAGCATCATGCTGAAGAAGATTGAAAAGAGGGTTGGTGCGAGAACACAGCCTTGCTTCACGCCATTGTTAATGGAGAAGGGTTCAGAGAGCTCATTGCTGTATCGGGACCGGGGTTTTAATCCCACGCTGTCTATAAGGAGTTTGCATGTTCTCTCTGTGTCTGTGTGGGTTTTCCCAGGGAGGCCTGGATTCCTCCCACTGTTCGAAATGTACTGGGGGTTTATATTAATTTTGTGGGCGAAATGGCTTGTTAGCATGCTGAATGTCTACATTTAGAATGTAATTTAAAAAAAAAATGTGTGTTCACGAATGGGCCGACCAATTCATACCCATTTCTTTTTTCAACACACAACCTGCTGGAGGTACTCATCAGGTTGAGAAGTATCAGTGGGAGACAAAGAATGATCGACCTTTCAGAGAGGAATCCTTTGCGATGAAGGATTCCAATCCGAAATGTGGACCATCTTTTCCTCCCACTGATGCTGTTCGACCCACTTGAGTTCCTCCAGCATGTTGTGTGTAGCTCCAGAATCCAGCTTCCACAGCCTCTCGTGTTCTATCATTTCTTTGTTCCCCTGAAAAGGATAATACATCTTGGAACATCCTTAGTAAAAACACAAAGCAGGAGAAACTCAGCTGGTCAAACAGTGTCCTTTATAGAGCAAAGATAAAAATACAGAACCAATGTTTAGGGCTTCAGCACTTGTGGGTGTTTGACCTGCTGAGTTACTCCAGTATTGTGTTTCTCCTTCATTCATGGTATCTGCAGACTTCTATGTTTTACATGGAACACCCTTAATTATTTCCTGTACGATCCAAGCATCTCTTTGCTATGATTATGGGAAAATAAGAAATTGTTTCAGTATAAAGCCCTCCGAGTCTGCTCTGTCATTCAGATCGTCCTCGACGTACTCTTCCTTTCAACCCAGTCTCTGCTTCCCGAAGGACTTGTTGGCATCAGGCCTTTGAACTAATAACAATGGCCTCCTACCCTCAACCCCCTGGCACTGTTCACACACACCCCGGCCCCGGCACTCTGTCACTTACCAGATCTCGCACCCCATATTGACTCTCCACTTTGGCCTTCAAATGAGCAAAACACTCCTCCATCCGTTCATGGAAGGGTTTCAGAGCTTCTGTGACCTTCTTCCCATGAATCTGAATCCCTTCTGTCAGCAGTGGGATCTTCAGGGGAGAGGAATAAAGAGTCATCACATCTATTAGGAATTTCACTGGTGCTTTATTTTAAAGACAAAGGACATCAAAAGGTACGTCAAAGTTGCATTGAATTTACGTTAATGCAGAGCTGGGGTGAACAAATCCAATTTTACCAAAGCCCCTAGCTTTGTCGACATGATGGAGCAAGGTTGACAGACCTAAGGCTTTGCTCTTTGGCGCGACGAAGGTTACATAGAAGATTATTAAGAAGATGAGGTAGGGTTGACAACCAGCACCTTTTCCCCCGATCGACAAGAGCAAATGCCAGAGGACATCAGTTTAAGGTGAGTGGAGAAAAGTTTAGGGGAGATATCAGAGGTATGTTTTTTACATGGAGAATGGTGGGTGTCTGGAATGTATTGCCAGGAGTGGTGATGGAGTCTGGTACAAAAGGGACATTCAAAAGATTCTTAGACGGGCATATGGATGTCAGAAGAATGCAGGGTTATGGGTGTGAGGTAGGGAAGGATACTGTTGTTGTGGAGTAGGCCTATGCTGTAGTGATCAGGATCTTGCCTGAATTGTCAAATAAGTCTTAAAAATTAAGGTTAGCAGAGCTGGGACTTTTCTGTTTGCAGTGCAGAAGAATCAGAGGAGACTGAATAGCGGTCTACAAGATTCTGAGAGGCATAGATAAGGTGGTCAGCCTTTTTCTCAGGGCAGGAATAGCAAACACCAGGGGACATCTTTACAGTGAAGGGAGGAAAGTTTAGAAAAGACATCAGGGGTAAGTGTTTTACACAAAGACTTGTGGGTGTTTGGAATGCCTTGCCAGGGGTGGTGGTGGAAACTGAAAGATTAAGGCCATTTAAGTAACTCCTACACAGGTGCATGGATGAAAAAAAAACAGAGGGTTATGAAGTAGGAAGGATTAATTTTTTTTGGTTGGAATATATAGATTGGCACAACATCGAAGGCCAAAGGGCTGTACCGTGCTGTAATGTTTGGTTCTAGGTTCTTCTCCCTTCTCCCATCAGGGAGAAGGTACAAGAATGTGAATGCATGCACCAACGGGTTCAAAGACAATTTATTTCACCAAAACATTAGGCTCTTGAACGAATCCCAAAACAGTGTTTATCACTGTAATTGGTCATGGAGTTATGCAGTGTGAAAACAGGCTGTACTACCTACACCAACCATTATGTTCCAGCCACACTATTGCAACCTGCCCATGTTTGGCCCATTTCCCTCAGAACCTATCCTATCCATCTACCTGTCCCATTTTTTCTTATATATTGCAATAGAACCTGCCTCAACCACTCTCTCTGTCAGCCCATTCCATACCCCCTCCACCCTCTGTGTAAAAAAAAAACCTGTTATTCTTCAGGTTCCTGTTATTTCTCTCTCCCCTCACTGTCTTCTGGTTACTGATTCCTCTACTCTGGGCCAAAGAACTTGCACGTTCACCTGATCCAGTAGCTCCCACGATTTTGTGCACCTCCATGAGATGGCCTGTCATCCTCCTGCGCTCCAAGGAAATAAAGCTCCGGCCTGCTCAACCTGTCCCTATAAATGCAGGCCCCCCCGAGTCTGGGTAACATCCTCATAAATCTCCTCTGGACCTTCTCCAGCTTGATAACATCTTTCCTGTAACGTGATGACCAAAACTGAACACAATACTCCAAGTGAGGCCTCACTAACGTCTTACAAAACTGCAAACATGACCTTGCAACTTCTGAACTCAATGTATTCTAGCTGACAAAGGCCAATGTGCCTAAAGCCTTCTTGATCACCCTATCAACTGGTTACACCACTTTCAAGTTACCATGTAGCTATACTCCAAGATCATTCTGCTCTATAACATGCCCTAGACCCCCCCCCCACCTCCATTCACTGTGCCTCCCCAACACAGGTAACACCTCCAAAATTGCAACAGCTAACTTTTTTTTAGATCAAGCACGGTAACAGGCTTTTCCACCCCATGAGCCCGCCCATCCACATGACTAATTAACCGACTAACTCTTGACATCCTTGGAAACATAGGGAGGAAAACAGGAGAAAACCCACAATGAGACGGGGAGAACGTACAAACTCCTTACCAGCAGCACCGGATTTGAACCTGATTCACCGACACTGTTGTAGCATTGTGTTAACCACTACACTAACTGGGCCGCCCTGTGTTCTTCTATCAACCGTCTGCCCAACCATCAAGATCTTTCTGCAATCTTTGGCAAGAGGTTGCACTACCTACAATGCCAGAGACTTTAGTGGCATCTGCTCATCATGGCAGATACATTTTCACCTCCATCATTCATCTTTTTATTTAATTTGCAATCTGAAATAGTCCTTTTCTCATAACCTGTTAGACTCTTCGCAGTATGAGCCTTCTCATTTCACTGTGACAAATAAATCCTTGGCTTTGGTGAGGAAAGATGGAAGACGGCTATAGTGAGGCATGAATGCTTACACGCCTTTGTTGGACCGAATGACCTGAACCTTCTCAGCCATTGGAACCCACTTTTTTCCATTTACGTCTGAAGCACGACATAGTCATAAGGCTTTGGATTTTGCTCACCTGCCAGGCGATGAGATCCTTTAGCTTTGTGATATTGTCTATATCTTCGGGGTGGCTGCTCATATATTTTTCAGTAAAGAAGGCCTAGGGTACAAAATGATGGAGCATCAGCTAAAAGATGCACTCCTTGTCACTGAGTGGCCGCACATGGTCACCCTTCTACATCAGCAATATAGCAATCTCAGTGGGAGAAAAGTTCAGGGGGAGATGTCAGGGGAAGGCTTTTCACACAGAGAGTGGTGGGGGCTCGGAATGGATTGCCAGAGGTGGTGGTGGAGGCTGGCAAAAGTAGAGACACTCAAAGGACTCTTATACCCCTTTTACACAGAGATCCCACTTACTTGACATGTGAACGACCTGTGTTTAAAGCCAGATAGGGTCATTCACACTGATCCAAGGAAAGCTAGGTCGAAATGCATTGGCTCTGATTTTACCTACCTTGACAGGTAATACACGGGATGAAAATGATCCCCCCCCCCCATCCCATGTTCATTGTACTCATACCGATAAGTGAAGCAGTTAATAGGTGGTTAATTCCTTTTTTTTAAGGGCAGTGTAAAAAGGATACTGAGAGGGGAGGGTAAGGTCTGGGCCTGATGTCCCACTCACCCAGGGAAAGTGCACGCATAATCCATCACTTCTCCTTTCTCAGTGTAGTGATTGCCGCGTGGCCACGGTTTGGCTTCCCAGACAGGAGATCACTGCAAGTGGCCCCTCCTACATTACTGCATCTGTAGCAACACCTTCTCATTGGTGTCCTCCATTTTCACTGAGTTTGCTATGCCGTGGCATGACCCAGTGTTCGATGGTATAACTGGGTGGGTGGGCGGGACTCGTTAGCCTTGGTTGGCAGCCAGCCTAATAGAAGGAAAACTCGGATTTCAAACCTGGGCAGATGGGGCTTGTTAGCCTTCTCAGGCCATCCATCTAGGAGAAAGACACTCTGATGTAACACCTATGACCCGAAGACCTGGCTGTCACCGCCCCGGCGTGCTCGGCTGTGGCGTATAAACCCCGGGTGTAAAGGGTGGGGCTAGTTCTGCACACATCACACTCCATCTAAAAATTCCATTGTGCAGGCTCGAAGGACATGTCTACGATCCTTCCTGGATCTTTGTTTGCGAAGCCAGGCCACGAAAATGGGTATTGGAAAGGCAGATGGATGTGTGAAAATGGAGGGTTAGTTCAATTTCAAGTTTATTATCATTAGATTGTACAGGTAGAGCCCAACGAAACAGCGTTCTCCGGTTCTCGCTGAAGAAACATGCAAATTACAAACAAATGATATTTTTCTTTGGCTTGGCTTCGCGGACGAAGATTTATGGAGGGGGTAAAAAGTCCACGTCAGCTGCAGGCTCGTTTGTGGCTGACCAGTCCGATGCGGGACAGGCAGACACGATTGCAGCGGTTGCAAGGGAAAATTGGTGGGTTGGGGTTGGGTGTTGGGTTTTTCCTCCTTTGTCTTTTGTCAGTGAGGTGAGCTCTGCGGTCTTCTTCAAAGGAGGTTGCTGCCCGCCGAACTGTGAGGCGCCAAGATGCACGGTTTGAGGCGATATCAGCCCACTGGCGGTGGTCAATGTGGCAGGCACCAAGAGATTTCTTTAGGCAGTCCTTGTACCTTTTCTTTGGTGCACCTCTGTCACGGTGGCCAGTGGAGAGCTCGCCATATAACACGATCTTGGGAAGGCGATGGTCCTCCATTCTGGAGACGTGACCCACCCAGCACAGCTGGATCTTCAGCAGCGTGGACTTGATGCTGTCGACCTCTGCCATCTCGAGTACTTCGACATTAGGGGTGTAAGCGCTCCAATGGATGTTGAGGATGGAGCGAAGTCAACGCTGGTGGAAGCGTTCTAGGAGCCGTAGGTGGTGCCGGTAGAGGACCCATGATTCGGAGCCGAACAGGAGTGTGGGTATGACAACGGCTCTGTATACGCTTATCTTTGTGAGGTTTTTGATATACAGGCAGTACATAGATACAATATAAAAATAAATAAATATTGTTTAATAAATAGTAGAGTACTTGAGGGTTAGTACAAGCAATTCTTTTGATAATTCAGCAGGTCTCACGACCCGTGGTTATGGGTTTCAGGATATGGAAAAATTTGACTGTTGTGGGCTAGGTTTACATACATTGTGGGCTGAAGGGCCTGTACTGTACTGCGATGTTCTATATGAGGGCAGAATTTATTTTTCCTGTTTGCATTGCTCCAGTAAATTCCTGCTGACCAAACCGTGAGGAGGAGTGGGATAGGTTTCAACCAACTTGAGTCTAGTTTTTGGAAAAAAATTTCCTTCTTCCATGCCTTTCTGCTCTGTCATGGATAAACTGAAACGTTTTCCCTCAATTTTTATTCCAACTGTTCCACATACCCATATGGTTCAAGGTAGATAGATGTGGAGAAGTTAAAGTGGCTACTTAAGTCTGATGGAGGGATGATGAAGGATTAATGGGATTATTGGCTGGCACGGTTAGCATGACGCGGGTTCGAATCCAGCGCTGTCTGCGAGGAGTTTGCGTGTTCTGCCCGTGCTGTGCTCCGGTTTCCTTCAAAACGGACTGGGGTTGTAATTGGGGGTCATGTGGGCGAAAGGGCTTGTTACTGGGCTGTACATCTGAATTTTAAATTTAATATCAGATGGGAATAATATTGGTTGGGTCCTGACAGTCAGCATGGACTCGATGGGCCAAAGGGCCTGTTTCCATGCAATATTTCTCTGCGCGTTGTCGAACAGGAAGGAGAGTTAAGGTCACATGGCCTGGTGTCAATGTCCCTCTTCAGACTCGAATAAATAAGTTTACCTTGCCATCCACACACAGTGGGAGACTGGTGTGCAGCCCTTGCCTGCTTTCCTTCCTATAATGCAGCACCAGTTACCCTTTGAGCCCCTAATGCATTGGCTGCGATGTGTTTTGAGGAGGGGTCAGTGTGTTGGAGGTTCAAGCCTTCCCACGCTGAGTGAACACTGAACTCACCTTCTCGTACTTGGCAAATCCCCCCATAACTGCAGGGTCCACGATGCCATTGAGGAGCATGGACAGAGGGTTGATGGAAAGGTTCGGATCGCTGTGGTGCTGGTTGATCATAGTCAGTATCTTGTCATTGCTGGTCTGCATCGTCTCGATGGCATTTTCCAATGGACTTATGCAGGTCTGTGGAATAAACAGGCCACCAATTAATTCATATAGAAAACAAGAGTCAACTTTTCACTTTGTTCCTGGACCTTTTTCTCCAGCTGATATTAAAACTCAAATCTGGCTTTATGGAGTTAAACAAGAAATTCTGCAGATAGAATTTGTGGAAAATCACAGTTATGCCATGATTGGCTGCTGCCGGCTGGATACGCCTCCCGAGACCGATCTGACCTATAGCCCCTTGCACATTTCCCCCTTTTCTCTTTGCTTCGATCAGTCATTGAGGTTGATGGTTATTCCATTCTTTAGTTAATAAAAGTCTCTTGTGATTATTGATGAAACATCAGAAGTGAAACACAAAAGTCTGCAGGTGCTGTCCTGAAGTAAAAACACAAAGCTGGAGAAATTCAGCAGGTCAAACAGTGTCCTTTATAGCAAAGTTTTGGGCTCATCAAGGTATTAGAAAAATGCAGGCAGGTACCTGAAGAAAATGGTAGGAAAGGGGAAGGGAGCACAGTCCCACATGGGAGGGGATTCTAGGGCCAGAGGGAATAACTTCAGGATAAAACGGCGTTCATTTAAATCAAAGACACAGAAACATTTCTTTAGTCAGAGGGTCGTGAGTCTGTGGAACTTGTTGCCACAGGCGGCTGTGGAAGCAAAGTCGTTGGCTGCATTTAAGGTAGAGATTGACAAGTATTTGATTAGTCAAGGGTTATGGGGAGAATGCCGGGGAGAGGGGCGGAGTGGGAGGATGGATCATTAAATGATCAGAATGGCGGGGCAAACTCGATGGGCCCAATGGTCCTATACCTTGTGATCTCGTGACCTGCAAGTGCAGAATTTTACTTTAACTTAGATATCATGTGGGTCAAGGGGCTTGATCTGTTGTTCTATCTTCAATGTAATTCAGTCATCCTGGACTATTTTAAATCCCCCCCCCCCTCACCGTTAGACATTTCTCCAGCAGGCTGTTGCAATATTGCATTTTGTAGGATGCTACTCTGCACAAACTGGTTGCTATACTCCCCCCCCCCCCCGCCAACTCCCCCCCCACCCCCCCAACTTCTTCCCCCCCCCCCACCTCGCAGTGCAACAGCATATCTGTGTTTCAAATGCTGAGCTGCAAGGAGCAAGGCTCACCTGAGATACATGAAGGACCTCAAACCAGCGGAGAATCCCAGGCAACTTGTACGCGATGGTGAACATCGTCCTTTCGATCCACATCGACTGTTGAGAGAAAAGAAAGATCACGTGGTCATCAGTCACTCCTGTAGGAGCCCCACCATCCCGTAAGCTGCAGGCAGGATCCACACCTTATTATTTAAACCTTTCTTCCATTTTTGGTGAACAAAAAAGTCTGCTGGGGACAAAAGTGCTGGAGAAACTCAGCATCTGGAGGGAGTAAAGTATTCTTTATTGTCATGTAATACTACAGAACATGTAACATTACACAAAATTTCCTACTGCCTGTCGAAAGGCAGACAAAGGTTCACCATTCGTGGAATTCAACGTTTTTGAATGGAGCCCTTCGCTAGGATCGCAGATGGTAAAGAGGAAGCATATAGGATTAAGATAGATCATGTTGTCGAGTGGTGTCATGGCAACACTGATAGCAGACACACAGGACCTGATTGTGGACTTCATGAAGGGGAAATCGGGAGAACACAAAGCAGTCCTCAATGGACGGGTCAGCAGTGGAGAGGGTCACCAACTTCAAATTCCTGGGTGTCAACATTTCTGATGAACTGTTTGGGGCCTCTCTGTTGACATAACCATATAACAATTACATTACAGAAACAGGCTATATCGGCCCTTCCCGTCCGCACCGATTTACATGAAACTCCACTCGCACCACCTCCCCACTGCCATGCCCATGACCCTCCAACACCCTCACATCCATGCACTCATCCAACCTCCTCAAATGACAAAATTGACCTTGCTGCAACCACCTCTTCCGGAAGCTCATTCCACTCAGCCACCACTCTCTGAGTGAAGAAGACCCCTCTCATGTTACTTCTAAACTTTTGCCCCCTCACCCTTAACTCATGACCCCTTGTTCCAATCTCACTTACACTCAAGGGGAAGAGCCTATTCACATCTACTCTATCTATTCCCCTCATAATTTTAAATACCTCTATCAAATCCCCCTTCAACCTTCTACGCTCCAATGAATAAAGTCCCGGTCTACTTGATCTTTCTCTGTATTCTAGATACTGCAATCCAGGCAACATTCTAGTAAATCTTCTCGGCTCCCTCTCTACCTTATTAATATCTTTCCTATAATTTGGAGACCAGAACTGCACACAGTATTACAAACTTGGCCTCACCAATTCCTTTAACAGTCTCAACAGCACCTCCCAGGTCCCATATACTATGCTATGATTTACAAAGGCCAGCATACCCAGAGCCTTCTTCACCACCCAATGCAATCGTGAAGAACACTCTCCAGCGGTGATACTTTGTGAGGTGTTTGAGGAGATTTGGTCTGTCACCGAAGACTCTGGCAAATTTCTTACAGATTAAGTTTGAAATCCACTGTTTTAATCGTCCCTCATTAACTCGTTATGTGCACGGTTTCATCACTCCATAAGAAATGGGCCATTGACCATTTTTCTGAAGCAAAATATTTCAGTAACAATTGGTTCTAGACCTTCCCTTCCCACTCACATACAACCTTAAGCAATCCCTTACTCGTCACAGAGCACTTATGTCATCGGAATTACTTAAAGTGGTATGTGAGTGGAAAGAAAAAAAATTAAGAACCACTGGTGTGGAGCACTGGTTACATCACTGTCTGGTATGGAAGGACCAATGCACAGGACAGGAAAAGGCTACAGAGGGTTGTGAACTCGGCCTGCGACATCATGGACTCCAGTATTTGCTCCATTTAGGACATCTAGAAGAGGCAGTGTCTTAAGAAAGTAGCCCCAATTCTCGAGGACCCTCATGACGCAGGCCATGACCTCTTCACATTGCTACATCAAGAAGAAGGAACAGAAGCCTGAAGACGAGCACCCAGCGGTACAAGAACAGCTTCTTCCCCTTTGCCATCAGATTTCTAGATCAGTGAACCACAGACACCGCCTCACTTGGTCTCTTATTTTGCACAAATTGATCTATTTTTAAAAAAATGCAATTTACAGCAACTTGCTGTGATGGTGCCACAAAACAATGAATTTTGTCAAACGTGTTCATGATAATAAATTCTGATTCTCAGGAGTGCTCAGACTTGTTTGGGGGGGGGGTGGATCTAAATGATTTTCATTGTTTTTGTGGGTTTTTTTTTGTTTACAAAGTACTGTACCTGTTCAGCTGTACAACAGATGAGACACGTTGTCTAACCCTCCCACCTCGCCAGCTTCTTCCACAAATGTGAGGTCTTGTGGCATCTGTAGCACTGTGGCAACAGCTGCTATAACCACCGCCGCACAGTGTCAGATCCTGACTTCAGGACCTGCTTCTGTGCTGTAGCCTTCTATGGTCTACCGAGATACAGTAAAATGCTTTGTTTTGCATGGTATCCAGGCAGGACAACCCTGAGAGCAGGTGGTTCAATAACTAAATACAGGCACTATTCGCTACTTCCATCAACACGAAATTCAGTCACCGCGATTTGGAAAACTGCGACCATTTCCTGATTTACCCGTGTAAATATTCAGTTTCCGCGATCCTAACATGGAAAGAAGCTTAGAAGTCTGCTATGATTTAGAAAAACCGATCGCTAGCTGTAGGAGTAGAAAATTGTATAAATGAGAGAAAAAAAATCAAAATCTTTGCAGTCAGCTTTGGACAAATATTTTTCTGAGAAATGGTAAAAAGGAAAAACCCAACACTCAACCCCAACCAACCAATTTTCCCCTGCAACCGCTGCAACCGTGTCTGCCTGTCCCGCATCGGACTTGTCAGCCACAAACGAGCCTGCAGCTGACGTGGACAATTACCCCCTCCATAAATCTTCGTCCGCGAAGCCAAGCCAAAGAAGAATTATGAAATAAATGAAAATTATTTGTTGCCCAAAGACACCTCATTGACCTACAACCCTGGTCATTTTTGAAAGTTAAGAGGAAATGGATCGCCCGGAGGAAACAGGGGAGAACATGCAAATTCCTTATAGACAGCGGTGGATTTGAACCTAGTCTCCGTCCCTGGTACTGTAATAGCGTGGCGCTAACTGTTACTCTTTCCAGTACTTTCACCCACCCAGCCCTGCCATTCCTCCTCCCCTCTCCCTCCTTTCTCAACCTATCATCTCCTGCCTTTGCCACCCCACCAACACCCCCCCCCCCCGTCCTTTTGTAGGAATGCTTGCCAGCATTTTCTCATACTTTGATGAAGGGCTCAAGCCCGAAACATCAGTTATGTATCTCTGCCTTTGCTACAAAGTTTTTCGAGGAGGTTACTAAAAAGGTTAATGAGGGGAAAGTGGTGGAAGTTGTCTATTTGATCTTTAGTAAGGTTTTTGACAAGGTTCCCCATAAGAGGTTAGTAAGGAAGGTGGAAGCATGAAGTATTAATGATGAAGTAGTGAAATGGATTCAGTAATGGTTGAATGGGAGATGCCAGAGAATAGTGGTGGAAAATTATTTGTCGAATTGGAGGCTGGTGACGAGTGGAGTGCCTCAGGGATCGGTCCTGGGTCCACTGCTGTTTGTCATATACATTAATGACCTAGATGAAAGGGTGGCAAATTGGATTAGTAAATTTGTAGATGATACAAAGGTTGATGGAATTGAGGACAGGGAGGAAGATTATCGAAGCTTACAGGGTATTAATAGGACAGTTAGAAGGGTGGGCTGGAAGGTGGGAGATGGAGTTTAATACTGATAAATGTGAGGTGTTACATTTTGATAGGACTAATCAAAATAGAATATACACGTTAAATGGTAGATAATTGAGGAGTGAAGTGGAACAAAGGGATTTAGGGGTCATGGTACATGATTCCCTGAAAGATGAATCACATGTGGGTAGGGTGGTGAAGAAGGCATTTAGTATGTTGACTTTCATAAATCAGAGTAGAGAACACAGGAGTTGGGACGTTATGTTGAAATTGTATAAGGCAAATTTAGAATATTGTGTGCAGATTTGGTCGCCGAATTAAAGGAAGAATGTGATGCCATGCAATGTACTCTTGACAATTAATCTGAAATCTGAGTTTAATTGGGTGTAATTGGACAGCATGGGAACATGGGCCAGAAGAGAATATATATAGGGAGAGTGAAGAGGAGGTTTACGAGAATGTTGCCGGGGTTTTAGGGTTTGAGTTACAGGGAAACGTTGAGCAGGCTGGGACTTTATTCCCTGGAGAGTAGAAGGTTGAGGGGTGATTTGATAGAGGTATTTAAAATTATAAGGGGGGCAGATAGATTCAATGTGGACAGGACTTTTCCACTGAAATTAGGTGAGATTCAAACAAAAGGGCATGGATTGAGAGGAAAAGGGGAAAAGTTTAGAGGAAACGTGTGAGGGAATTTTTCACGGTGGGGGTCTGGAATGAACTTCCGGCAGTGGGGGTAGAACCGAGATTGACGTTAATATTCTAGGAAAGGTTGGATAGGTACACGAACGGGAGAGGTGTGGAGGGTTACGGGGTGAATGCAGGCCGGTGGGACTAGGTGGGAGAAGATGTTCGGCACAGACTGGTAGGGCTGAACTGGCCTGTTTCTGTGCTGTAAATGGTTATATGGTTATAGAGGACACTGCTGAGCTTCTCCAGCATTTTGTGTTTTTAGTGCTACCCTTCTGGGTTTTTATACCAAAACCTGCAAGTAGAAGAGAGCAACGTGACTGGTTCCTGTTAGCAGAAGTACTGCATTTATGTGGGAGTTCTCCTTTCCTCTAAGAAGATCAGAATGGGCCAGAGGAACACAGAAACAGAGGACGCTGGAATCTTGGGTAGACAATGAGCTGCGGGAAAGGAACTGCTCACACTAACGGGGACTACACGGTTGGTGTAGCGGTTAGCGCAACACCTTTACAGTGCCAGTGATTGGGACCGGGGTTCGAATCCCGTGCTATCTGTAAAGAGATTGTACATTCTCCTCACGTCTCCATGGGTTTTCCCTGGTTTCCTCCCACTGTTCAAAATGTTCCAGGATTGTAGGTTAATTGGGTGTAAATCGGGAAGCACGGACACATGGGCCGCAAAGGCCTGTCACCGGGCTTCATGTTTAAATTTTTTTTTAAATTTAAATTTAACCAAAGACCAAAGGAACTCCTCCTGTTAAATCATCTGAAACTCTCATATTCATGAAACAATATTTATTTGTCTTGATTAAATACTTGTCCCACGTGTGTATTGTTTGCCTCTATGTGTGTTAACCATATGATAATTACAGCACGGAAACAGGCCATTTCAGCCCTTCTAGTCCGTACCGAACTAAGTACTCTCCTCTAGTCCCACCTACCTGCACCTTGCCCATAACCCTACGTCTGGTTGCGTAACTACATGCTTTGCACTGAGGACCAGAGAATACTGTTTTGTTGGGTTGAACTTGTGCAATCGGATGGCAATAAACTAAACTTGAACTTGGACACGCAACATCCATGGGTAGAAATGGTGTTCCAGCCCACATCCCTGGCAGTGAATGAGTTAACACCAAGTCCCTCACTCTCAAGGTAATTGCCGGCACTCGAAAGGAGCAGAAATCCTTCAGCAAAGGGACGAGGCACGATTTAATTAGCGCGGGCCCGCAGAGAGAATCCCCAGCGTTGGCTGCTTTAATCAGAAGACTGACAAGCATCTTGGAATGAAAGTGATCAGTGCAAGAGCAGCATGGATTCAGCTCCCCCTCCAGGAACTCAGTGGGTGTGGTGGAAAAGGGATCAAACAAAACAACGGTGAACGGCGGACTTCAAACACATCGCTTTCTGTTCTGACGAAGGTGAATCAATATATGTTTGTCCCGCGTTTGGGCTGGATACACTTCAAAGGTATTCTGCTTTGGGAAACCCTGCAGTCTTCAAAGGAATGAGAGAAATCTGAATTCTCATTAACTCCTTGGAGAGGCCAACCACTCACATCACCTGATCCATTCAAATAATTGATGGAAAGCAAGGAGCCAGGGAACTTTACAACAGTTGAGTTGTTTTGGGACTGGGGAGATGGGGGAATGTGAAACTCAATGCCGGAGAAACTCAACAAGTCGAACAGTATATTGGAGGAGAAACTCCTAATGTCCCATCTGGGCACTCTCCAACAGGATGACATTAACATTCACTTCTCTGGTTTCTGCTAGCCTTACTCCCCATTCTTAATCCCTTCCCATTCCCTCTGTCTTCTTTCCTTCAGTTCTCCATCCCCTTCCCTCTCCATTCCCAGACATCCCCCTCCCCCATTTGCTGCTCTGACCTCCCTCCCTTTTCCTTCCTGCCTATGGGTCCATCCTCCCCACCCCCCGCCCCTACCCCCCCCCACCCACTATTTTGTTTGGGCACCTGCCGACATTTTGTTTAAACTTTGATGAAGGGCTCAAGCCCGAAACGTCGGTAAAGTATCTTTATATTTGCTCTCTAAAGGACACTGTTTGACCTACTAAGTTTCTCCAACTTTGTGCTTTTACTGCGACCATGGTGTCTGCAGAACCTAAAGCACTATGTATTGCACTACATTTCTTTATTTGTTTTCACGTGTATGTTGTGTAGTTTTTTTTTGCGCTACCAACAAGTGGCAATTCTGCCTCACCCACAGGAAAATGAATCTCAGGGTTGTATGTGATGCCATGCAATGTACTCTTGACAATTAATCTGAAATCTGAGTTTAATTGGGTGTAATTGGACAGCACGGGAACGTGGGCCAGAAGAGTCTGCCACTTTGCTCTATGTCTAAATTAAAAATTAAAATTAAAGTTGTGGTGATACAACCATTAGCCTACTGCAAGGGCCGATCTCTGTACCTGCAGAAGGACCACCTGGGGACTGACTCCACCTGGTTGGCTATCAATCAGCCGTCCCGAATAGAAGCCTGAGCTGTCCCCTCCTGAACCAGTCACTTGGGAGCCACCACTTTTAACAGAATAAAACCTGTAGTAAAGTCTTTTGTGTTTTGTGTCTGCTGCCACAGGGGCATCACAAAAGTGCATCTACTTGATCTCTCGGGTGATCTAAGTGAACCCAGAGCACTCTGTCAAAAGGCATCTCACCAATGCTCTTCATTCATGCGACTTTGGATACCGGCAGTCCACAAAATTTCTGGAGAAACTCCACAGGTCACGAAGCATCCAGAGGAAGTAAAAGGCAGCTCGCATTTGATCACCTGTTGCTGCGTGTTTGAGGTTCTGTGTACAAATTACCTGCCAGATTTCCTACCACACTGAGAACACCTCAAACATCCTGCAATGATCTTTGAGGGTTGAAGGTGCTCAGCTAGTGATTAGTGCAATGCTCTTATAGCACCAACAACCTGGATTTATATCCAGTGATGTCTATAAGGAGTTTGTTCATTCTCCCCATAACCAGTTTATTCCCACCCTCCAAAAACATATGGGGTTTTTAGGTGAATTGGGTGCATTGGACAGCATGGACTCATGGGCCGGAAGGCCCTGTAACCATGCTGTAACTTTAAAATTAAAATGAAAGATAAATTTTCCTATAATTGAAAAAGCCCTTCAGATGGGACGTTGGTTGGAGATAAATAGACGGGCAGATGGTTAGCTAGACAAAGAAGCAGCTTCAGCTCAATGTCCTTGGGATCATCCTGAAAGGGTAAACAATGATGTATCCTCTTGAGTTCCCACAGCCCCTGGCAACTCACCGACGCTAACATGCAAAGAACCTTCGAGAGGATGTGCCCTCAGAAAGGGTCCAGCCCAGATGGTGTAACTGGTCATGCTCTTAAAACCTGCGCAGAACAACTGGCTGGAGGTTTTGCTGAACTCGCTTCTACGCTCTGAGGTCATCACCTGCTTCAAAATGACATCCAAGAAAGGCAAGGTGGCCTGGCTCAATGACTGCCGGCCGTTCACACTTATGTCCATTGTGATGAAGTGCATTGAGACCTTAGTTATGGAGCAAATCAACTCAGCCTCAGGAAGGATTTTAGTACATAGAACATCACAGCACAGGCCCTTCAACTCTCTATGCAAACCTGCTTCACGATAATTTAATCTCACACTCATAACCTTCTATTTTTATTACATCCATGTGCCTGTCTGAGAGTCTTTTGAATGTCTCTATTATCCAAGCCTTGACCACCACCATGGCAATGCATTCAAGATACCCAGCACAATCTTATAAGATAAAGGAAAAGAAGTAGGCCATTTAGCCTATTGAGTCTGCTCCACAAATCCAACCTGAGCTAGTTCCAATTTCCTGCCTTTTCCCCATATCCCTTGATACCCTGACTAATTAGATACTTGTCAACCTCCCCTTTAAACCCCCCCCAATGATCGGGCCTCCACAGCTGTAGGTGGCAATGAATTCCACAAATCCATAACCCTTCTCATTGTTAAATTGGTACCTTCTGCCCTCTCATCCTGGATTCACCCACCAAGGGAAGCATCGTATTCATGTCTACTCTGTCCAATCCTTTCACCATTCAATATGTTTCTATGAGCTCCAAGGGCCTCTAAATGCTCCTCATATGTCACCCCTGCATTCCAGGAATCATCCTGGTAAATCTTCTCTGTACTCTTTCCAACATCTTTTCTAAGGGGCCCAAAACTGCACATAGTCCTCCCAATGAGCTATCACCAGTGCCCCATAGAGCCTTATCAAAGCCTCTTCACTCTCGTACACTATTCCTCTTGAAGTGAATGCCAACATAGCATTTGCTTTCGTTACTGCCGATCCAACCTGGTAGTTAACCTTTAGGTTATCCTGCACAAGGAAACCCAAATCCTTTTGAACTTAGGAATTTTGAATTTTCTCCCCATCCAAATAATAATCTGCCCATTTATTTCCTCTTCCCAAATGTACAACCATATTTTTCTCAACATTGTATCTTATCTGCCTTTTCTTTGCCCACTCTTCTAAGCTGTCCAAGTCTCTATGCAACCTTTCAGTTTCTTCATCCCTTCCTACTCCACCACTTACGTTGGCATCATCTGCAAACTTGGCCACAAAACCATTCAGTCCATAATCTAAATCATTGATATACATTGTAAAAAGAAGCAGCCCCAACACTGACCCCTGCAGAACACCACTAGTAACTGGCAACCAACCAGAACAGGATCCCTTTATTCCTACCCTTTGCTTTCTGCCTATCGGTCAATGTTCCACCCAATCTAATATATTTCCTGTAATTCCAGGGGCTCTCATCATATTAAACAGCCTCTTATGCAGCACCTTATCGAAGGCCTTTTGAAAATCCAAATATACAACATCCACAGCCTCTCCCTTCTCCATCCTACTTGAAATTTCCTCAAATTCCAATAGGTTGGTCAGGCAGGATCTTCCCTTCATCAAACCATAATAGGCCTGGACCTATTATGCCATGCACCTCAAGGTATTGCATAACCTTGTCCTTGAGGATCGATGCCAATAACTTTCCAACTACCGATGTCAGACTAATAGGCCTATAATTCCCTTTTTTCAGCCTCCCTCCTTTCTTTAACAGTGGAACTACATTTGTATTCTTCCAATCCAATAGAGTCTATTGATTTCTGTAAAATCATATCCAAGGCCTCCACAATCTCCAAAGCCACCTCCTTCAGAATCCGTGGGCGCACCTCATCTGGTCCAGGAGACTTATCTACTTTTAGTCCATTCACCTTAGCACCATCTTTCTAGTAGTCCTGATTGTACCTAATTCTATTCCCTGAGACCTCTGACTATCAGGTATTTTGCTGTTGTCTTCCTCAGTGAAGACTGGCGCCAAATACTCATTTGCTGCCATCTCTTTGTTACCCATTATAATTTCTCCAGCATAATTTTCAATCAGTCCTGTATCTACCCATGTTTCTCTTTTACTTCTCATATGTTAAAAAAACTTAATATCCTTTTGTATGTTATTTGCCAATTTCCTTTCATAATTCATCTTTTCTCTCCTAATTTTCTTTGTCTCTTTCTGTAAGTTTTTAAAAAATTTCTAGGTCCTCTGTTTTTCCATTAATTTTTCCTTCCTTGAATGTCCTTCCTTTTGCTTTCATTTTAGTCTTAACCTCTGTTGTTAGTCACATTCATGCCATTTTTCCAGTCATAATTTTCTTTTTTCTTGGAATATATCTATCCTGCACTTTAAGTCTGGTCTCAACAGAAGTTTGTAGAGTTGCAACATGACCTCTCTACCCTGAACTCAATGCCCCTATTAATGAATCCCAGTATCCCATAGGCCTTTTTAACTAGCCCATCCACGTTGAGGGATGTATGGATTTGGACCACAATGTCCCTCTATTCATCCACACTCTTAAGTAACCGACCATTAACCCTGTACTCAGCCTTCTGGTCTGTCCTTCCAAAATGCATCACCTTCTGCCACTTTTCCAACCAACTCTGCGTCCTGTCTATATCCTCTTGTAACCTTCAACATCCTTCAGCTCCATCCATAACTCCTCTAACCTTCATATTATCTGCAAACTTACTGACCCATCCATCTGCCTCTTCATCCAGGTCATTTAGAAAATTCACAAGGAGCTGGGGTCCCAGAACAGATCCCTGCGGCACTGCATTGGTCACAGAGCTCCAGGCAGAATACCTTCCTTCCACTACTTTCTATCTGCAAGCCAATCTTTTTATCCACAGAACCCAAGTTCCATGGATACTCTGGCTCATGACTTTCTAGATGAGTCTCTCATGGGGGACCTTGTCAAATGGCTTGCTAAAATCCATGTAGACCACACCTACCACCCTACCCTCATCAATTTCTTTGGTTACCTCCTCAAAAAATTCAATTAGACTTGTGAGACATGACCTTCCCTTCACAAAGACACGCTGACTATCCTTGAGTACATTGGTCTTCTCCAAATGCTCACAGACCCTATCCTTAAGAATTCTCTCCATTAGTTTACACACGACTGGACGTAAGACTCACTGATCTATAATTCCCAAGATTCTCCCTATTACCTTTTTTTAAACAAGAGGACTGCATTTGCCATTCTCCAATCCTCCAGCACCTCCCCTATAGTCAAAGAGGACTTAAAGATCATAGCTACTGCCCCAGCTATCCCTTCCCTCACATTCCACAGCAACCTTGGGTACATTGTTTTTAAGAAGATCCTGTAGCAGGCCGAGCGACCATGCGGTTTGATGGGCCGAATCGCCGCCCCAGTCGTCTGACACAAGATGGCATGGGCCCCATTTCCCTTCCGAGGAGAGGCCCATGTTTGGCAACACACGTTGCCCAGGGGGATGGCACCGCTTCCATGCTGTGTGCCGCTAGACGGGGAGTGAAGCCATGACGCGCTGACATCACTTCCTATGGCCAACGCGCTCCTCGCAGGAAGTGGGCAGTCCCCTCAAGCAGCGTGAGGAATTCAAAATAAAGTCTAGTTACTGGTTCGTGCTGTGTGGATGTCTCTCATTAGCAGATGCTACAGTCCAACACTTCCTCTTCTTTAATCTAAGCATTCTCCAGCAGACAAGCCTGTTCTACGCTGAATATTGAAGCAAAGTGTTCATTTAAGGCCTCTCCAACCTCCTCCACTTACAGGCACTTTACCTCCTTTATCCTTTAGTGGCTCCACCTTAAATCTTGTCATCTCATAATTTATTTTTGCTTTTCATTAATTTTATGCATCCGTGTATAGTTGCAGCAACAAGAAGAAATTCAGTGGATCGGTACATTGTACTTGCGTGCATGACAATGAACCTACATCATCATAATCTTATTGGACAAGCAGACAGATAGGTAGACAAGGAAACAGGCAGTCAAGCAGGCAGGCAGGGAGACAGGCAGACAGACTGACAGATAGTCAGAGAGACAGGCAGGATTAAACAGGTTAGGACAGTGGTTCTCAATATTTTCCTTTCCACTCACACCCCACTTTAAGTAATCCCTCTGCCATGGTGCTGTGTGATTAGTAAGGGATTGCTTAAGGTGGGATGTGAGTGGGAAGGGAAGGTTGAGAATCACTGCTCTAGATCCAATTGTTACTGAAATATTTTGCTTGAGAAAAATTGTCAGTGGGCCATTTCCTTTGGAGTTCTGAAACCCTGCACATAACGAGTCAATGAGGGACGATTAAAACAGCGGTTTTCAAACTTTATCTTTCCACCCATATCCCACCTTAAGCAATCCCTTACTAATCACAGAGCATCTATGGCATAGGGCTTACTTAAAGTGGTATGTGAGTGGAAAGAAAAAGAGGTCAGGAGAGATAACAACTACAGAACATGGGTGAAAGGTAAAAAGTGAAATGTTTGAAAGGAACTTTAGGGGAACCCATGGAGTGAGTGGAATGAGCTGCCAGCTGAAGTGGTAAATGCAGGCTCAATCTCAACAATGAAGCAAAATGTGGATATGTATGTGGGTGGGAGGGGAATAGAGGGCTATGGACCAAGTGCAGGTCAATGGGACTAGGAGGAAAATAGCTCAGCATAGACTAGATGGGCTGAAGGGCCTGTTCCTCTGCTGTAGTGTTCTAAGGAAAGAGAAGCAGGCAGGCAGACAAAAACACATCCCTAGTCAGAGAGAGATGGACAGATGGATAGATAGAAGTGGATGGAGAGATAAATAGAACAATACATGGACAGAAATAGATAAACAGATGTACCAAGGTGGAGAGATGGGTGGGTGGAGAGGTGAACATATGGTGTGGATAGGTGGAACAGGCTGTGAGAGGTGGATCTTTTCTGATGTTCCATCCCTATCCCAAAAGGTTTCGACTAGGGATTGAAAGAGCCATGAGGTACTTACAGCAAATTCGTTGTCGGGATCCTTTGGCCCTTTCCTGATGGGTCTGGAGTAGCTGAACCTCTGAACATTATTCACCTTGTAGAAGCTGACAGAAGAGATTGAAGAGAGTGGTCAGGAACAGTTCTTGAAGATTCAGTTTGGAGGATGAGTTGACTACCCCAGACCCTCTCCCACCGACTGCTGCAGAATGATGTGGCACTCGTCCCCACCTCCAGTGACTGGGCGGGGATGTGGTGGATTTGGGGAGTGGTGGTACTTTCTTGAAAAGCACTGGAAGGGTAAGGGCTGAGGGGGATTTCTCGCCACCCCCCCCACCCCGGGAACCCAGTATTGGGCACAGCATGAACCAGAATGATCGTCCGAATGTCCCATCTGCTCCTCTGACTCCTATTTCCCATCCCCAAGAACTTTAAGGCTGGGTATTAAGACCATAAGACACAGGAACAAAAAAGACTATTCAGCACATCGAGTCTGCCAAGCCATTCAATCATGAGTTAATCTGTTTTCCCACTCAGCCCCTCTGCCCAGCCTTGTCCCCATATCCCTGACTAATCAAGAACCTATCAATCTCTGCCTTAACTACACCCAATGAACTGGCCACCATCACCGCCTTTGGCAACAAATTCCATACATTTACCATTCTCCGGCAGAAGAAATTCCTCCTCATCTCTGACCTAAGCAGACGCCCTTCAATTGTGCCCGCTTGTCCAAGACTCCCGCCATGGGAAACAACCTTCCTACATCTCCTCTGACCACGCCTTTCAACATTCAAATTAAAATTCCCCCATTCTCTGAAATTCCAACAAATCCTAGTCAAGTGCTGTCAAACGCTTCTCGTGTTTTCAATCGCGGAATCATCCTAATAAACTTCCTCTGAATCTGTAATGTCAGCACATTCTTTCTTAAACGAGAAGCCCAAAACTGCTCACTATACTCCAAGTGAGGTCTCACCAGGGCCTTATAAAGCCTCATCATCACATCCCTGCTCTTATATGCTATTCCTCTTGAAATAAATGCAGCATTGCATTTGCTTTCCTTATCACTGACTCAACCTGCAAGTTTACCTTCAGGCTCTCCTGCACAAGGACTCCCAGCTCCCATTGCACATGGGTATTTTCAATTTTCTTCCCATTTAAAAAATAGTCTGCTCATTTATTTTTTCCAACTTTATATTTCATTTGCTACTTCTCTGCCCATTCTTCTAACCTGTCTAAGTCGGTGGCTTTTTCCCTATGCCGTGTGTGCTCAGTGATTAGTAAGGGATGTGAGTGGGAAGGTAAGCTTGAGACCCAATTGTTACTGAAATATTTTGCTTGAGAAAAATTATTATTGGCCCATTTCCTTTGGAGTTCTGAAACTGTGCACATAACGAGTCAATTAGGTACAAATGAAACAGTGGTTTTCAAACTTTCTCTTTCCGCCCACGGACCACTTTAAGCAATCCCTTACTAATCACCAAGCACCCATGGCATAGGGAATACTTAAGCTGGTTTGTAAGTAAAAAATGGTTGAGAACCACTGATCTCAGTCCTTCTGCAGCCTCCGTGTTTCCTCCAAACTACATGATCCTCCACCTATCCCCATGTCGCCTGCCAACCTGGGCCATGGTTTGAGGATAATAGGCAAACCATTTAGGACTGAGATGAGGAGGAATTTCTTGACCCAGAGGGTGGTGAATCTGTGGAATTCATTGCCACAGAGGGCAGTAGAGGCAGGTTCATTGAATCTATTTAAGAGGGAATTAGATCTATTTCTTCAGTATAAGGGTATTAAAGGTTACGGATAGAAGGCGGGGACGGGGTACTGAACTTTAAGATCAGGCATGATCTCGTTGAATGGCGGAGCAGGCTCGAAGGGTCGAGTGACCTACTCCTGCTCTTATCTTCTATGTTTCTATGTTTCTGGTCACAAAGCCATTCATTCCATAATCCCAATCATTAATACATAACATGAAAAGAAGCGGCCCTACCACCGACTCCTGTGGAACACCATGAGTCGGCCAGAATATGATCCTGGGATTCCTGCCAAGCAGCCAATGCTCTACCCACGCTCAGGCCTCGATTAGCCATTAAGCAAAATAAGCACGTGCTTAGGGAAGCAAGGGAAGGGGGAACAGTAGAGTTTCTTCCAGGGTTGGATTTACCATGAACTAGGGCCCCACAAAAAGGGGGCCCCACCACAATAAATGAAAAAAAAACCATATTATACAGGTAATATAATATAGTTGTGGGGACCAGCCTGGAAGTAAACTGAATCTATTACTTCACATTCAGCAGTAAGTCTTAATGTCTTGTCAGTTGAACAAGGGAAGGGTCGAGGGGGAATCATTGTTGGGCGGCGCTTTGGGCATCAGTCGGCCTTAATCCGGCCCTGCCCACGCTAGCATGTTTCCTGTTATATCACGGCTCTTCTCTTGTGAAGTAGCCTCTAAGTATTCCCTTTAATTATCCTGTGGATGTGCTGGATCTTGAAGAGGGCAGTGATGAAGCAGGCAAGGGCTATCCTGCACAGCTCAGTCCCCACCACCAACTCTGATGCTCCCAGATGTGAGACGGCAGGGCAATCTGCGGCCTTCACATCACAGGCCAGATCAGGGTCTGCTGTTAGATGAATGGAAGAGCCCATCGAATGCAAACAACTTTGAAGTCCAAGAGATGGCAGATACTGGAAACCCGAGTTAAAACCGGAGACACCCAACAGGTCGAGCAGGCATCTGGGGAAAGAGAACTGGTTCTTGTTTCAGGACCGAGGACCAGATCGCCGATTTTCTCTTTATATTACAATAAAAGGCCTGTTATGCGGAATTAAATTACTTGGAAGCCTCAAGCCTCAAAGAAAATCACAGAAAATAAATAGGTCGAACATACGGAAATTTAAAATCAGTCCAGCTTTGTGTTAGTTCTCCAATCAGGCAACATGCAGTCTCAAGCAACCAGAGAATTCACTTATCCGGCATCTAACAATTCGCATAGGTTCTGGATGCCAGGGGTTTTACTGTATTTTAGATCCAAGGAAAAGGTGGCACATTTTATAGATGTGGCTGCTGTTTGATGATGAATACGGATACAATGGTACCCTGTGGACTTCAGGCGGATGATCATCCTCCACTATACATTGGTAGCTTGGAAATGGCGAGAGTAGAGGGCACCAAGTTTTTGGAGTCCACTATCCTGGAAACATACAACATCTGCTTACTTGTCAGGAAGGTGCAACACCGACTGCTTTTCCTAACAAGGCTGAGACAGGCAAGGCTGCTGGAAACTACCCTATCAAGTTCTGCAGGATCTCTATCGAGAGCGTCCTGGCCGGCTGAATCACAGTGAGGTATGGTTGGTCTAGAGCATCAAATTGGAGATCAATCTTCAGGACCATAAGAGCAGTAGAGAGGATCACTGAGTTCTCCCACCCCCTCCCCATCAACGAGATTCACCAGGATTTGTGGTTTGGAGAGGGTGGGCAAAATCAGGGAGGATCTCTACCACCCTGCACATAGCAACTTCCATTGGCCAAAGAGAGAAAGGAGTATCAGAGCCAGAACCACCAAAGAATGCTGTTTTGTCAGGTTGTACTGGTACAATCAGATGGCAAATAAACTTGAACTGTTATTGGGTAGTCAAGGAATGGTCTTCACATTTCATTGTCCATCTCTTGGCGGGACGTGGAGGTGGGAGTTGGAGAAGGTGTGTCCTTGGACCTAACAGACTCAGCTAGAGTGAACCTCAAAGGACGGGTTTCCCCCTGCTGCTTCCCCGGAGGGGCAGGGCTTGCACCACACTGCCTGAATCCATCCCGCCAGTCAAGTGATGTAAGCACTTACTCCACGATCTGTTCCGGGACATTCTTGTTGTGGAAGTGAGCCTGCTCCGCCAGGATTGGCTGCACAATGAAGCACTGGATGACTGTGGGCTGGAGTAAAGGAAATGAACAGCAGATGGCAGTATTGTCACGCTTATCGCCAGGGCTTCAGCCGACGCCAAGAAATTACTTCTCTAAGTTCTGTGTTTGTAAACAGATCTTTCAAGAGCACAAGGCAATTTTCAGACTGGAATTAGATATTCCGTCACGGAATATTCTCTGCGTGATCAGCTGCTTTCCTAGGACATAGAATATAACAGTACAGAACAGGCCCTTTAGCCCATGATGTGCTGAGCTATCTAAACCCATTCAACAATATAAACCAGTGGTTCTCAACCTTTTCCACTCACATAACACCTGAAAGAACCACATATTAGCTACAGAGCACCCATGGCACAGGTGCCACTTTAAGTAATCCCTCCGCCATCAGTGCTCTGTGGTGAGTAAGGGATTGCTTAAGGTGGGATGTGAGTGGGAAGGGAAGGTTGAGAACCACTGCTCTAGGCCCAATTGTTACCGAAATATTTTGCTTGAGAAAACTTGTCATTGGCCGATTTCCTTTGGAGTTTTGAAACCGGGCACATAACAAGTCAATGAGGGACAATAAAAACAGTGGTTTTCAAACTTTTTCTTCCCACCCGCATACCACCTTAAGCAATCCCATACTAATCACAGAGCACATATGGCATAGGGAATACTTAAAGTGGTACGAGAGTGGAAAGAAAAAAGGTTGAGGACCACTGTATCAACAAATGAAACAGCCCACCCCGGTCGCACTTTCTTATTCCTAATTTTGACAGGCAGAAGATACAAGAGCTTGAAAACTGCCAGGATAGTTTACTTTCCCTGCTGTTAAATACAACACAGAACATTACAGCACAGTACCCAAAATGCAATGCCGACTTATGTAAAACCTAGTCCTCAACAGTCTTACCCAATGGTTCTTAACTTTGCCACAGGTGCTCTGTGGATACCAAGGGATTTCGTAGGTGAGTGGGGAAAAAAAAGGTTGAGGACCATTGATCTAACCCTTCCCTACCTCACATGCATAACCTTTTGTTTTCCCATGTGCCTTTTCAGTGTTCCTATTGCACCATGGCCAGGGACCACCACCCCCCCCCCCCCAGGTTATTAGACTCTTGAAGGAGGCCCTCAAAGGATACTGTCGATGCACTGTTTAACCGTTATTTTCTCCGCATCCTACACTTTATCTGAGTAACACCACACATGGAACTTTTGTTTTATTATTGCATGATCTGCTCTACTTAAGTACGGGCTGACTTTTCCTGGATAGTGTACAAAACAAAGCTTTATCCTGCCAGATGCGCCAAGAAGCAATTCAATGCAATTCGACTCATTAACAAAGGTTTTGTTGTCATTGTTCCCTGTCTCTAGCTTCGTGTTGGGGTTTACTTAACACTAATTACAGTGGCAGCGACCCGGGTTCAAATCTGGTGCTTCCTGTAATGCATTTGTACATTCTCCCCGTTTTCCTGTTGGTGCGCTGGTTTCCTCCCATGTTTCAAGGATGTACAATAGGTCACATAGCTCGTGGTCCAGAAGGGTCTGCTATCTCCAAATTGTTTAAAAATATCGGAACCTTTAATTATTTAATAATCTAGAAATCTATTGATTTCTGTTTTGAACACTATTGATCTTGAACTTTTGGGTCACAATGCTTCTGCATCTTATATGTGAGGAAATTTCACATTCTGTGACCGTGGCCCCCCTTGTTCTGACCACCTCAGCCAACAAGAGTATCCTCCCACAATGCTCCCTTTGAACATGTCCTCAATATGCCTTATGAAGCAAGGCTAGCAGAGCTAGGGGGCTTTTCTCGCTGGAGCAAAGAAGGAAAGCGGCACGGTTTTAGCGTAGCGATCAACAGAACACCAGCAAACTGGCTTCAAAACCTATCTTTCTGCCAGGAGTTTTTTTACCTCCTCTGCATTTCTGCATGGGTTTCCTCTGGGTGCTCCGGTTTCCTCCCACCGTTCAAAAATGTACCAGGATTGTAAGTCAATTGGGTGGCAGTGACTCGTGGGCCGAAAGGGGACATATTTAAACTTAAAAGAAAATACATTTTAAATTTAAATTTACATTTAAAAAAGTGACAATGGAGGTCTACAAACAAGGTAGACAGTAGCACCTTTTCCCCTGGGTAGGAGTGGCAAACACCAGAGGACATCCATGCAACATAAAGGGAGGGAAGTTTAGGGGTAAGTTTTTTTTAATCAAGAGAGTTGTGGGTGCCTGGAATGCTTTGCCAAGGATGGTGGTGGAAGCTGAAACATTGGATCATTTAAGAGACAGGCACATGGATGAAATTAAAATGAAGGGTTACGAGGTAGGGAGGGTTTAATACTTTTTGGTAGAACACGGCATTGTGGGCCGAAGGACCTGTACTGCGCTATAATGTTCTGTGTAATAGTTATTGACCAGTCCTCACTGCTTTGTAGATTGCTGCTTGTGGGGTTTCTCAGAAACAAAGCTTCACCTCATGCAGAACTATTGGATTAGCAGACACTAGAGGGTAGGTTTAAATCTCATCCATGGCAGTAATCAATCCATTGGACAGGGACCCTGGGAGAGAGGTTAAAAGGCACTGACATTGATTCATTTAAATGATAATTATATTCCTCACAGAAAATAACATTGTGAGCTTATTGTATTTGGTGAGGGTTTGGTTGAGATGATGTCTCATCGGAAGGCTACAGCATGTATCGGAAACAACGTCCCCTCCTCGCTGACGATTGAAGCAGGTGTATCTCACTCTACACCCATGACTGCGCGGAGCGGTACAATTCAAATGCTATCTACAAATATGCCATTGATGACAAGGCAGAATCACAGACGACAATGAGGAAGCGAGCTGGAGGGAGAAAGATCAGCTAGTCAGTAAAACTATGGAACCAGGAAATCAAGAGAACACAAACCAGTCCTCGTCAATGGGTCAGCAGTGGAAAGGTTTAAGAATTTCAAATTCGTGGGTGACAACATCTCTGAAGATCTGTCCTGGGGCCTTCACTTTGATGCAATCACGAAGAAGGCTCGCCAGTGGCTATATTTCATGAGGAGTTTGAGGTGATTTGGTACGTCACCAAAGAGTTGGCAAATTTCTACAGGTGTACCATGGAGAGCATTCTGCCTGGTGGCGTCACTGTCTGGTATGGAGGGGCTAATGCGCAGGACAGGAAAAGACCACAGAGAGTTGTGAACTCGGCCAGCACCATCACGGGCATCAGCCTTCACTCCATCAAGGACATCTACAAGAGCCGGTGTCTCAAGAAAGTGAACTCTATCCACAAGGAACCTCACCACCCAGGCCATGCCCTCTTCTCACTGCTACCTTCAGAAAGGAGGTACAGGAGCCTGAAGATGAACATTCAATGGTACAGAGACAGCTTCTTCCCCTCCGCCATCAGATTTCTGAATGGACAATGAACCCCAGGGATGACCTCACTTTTTCTCTTCTTTTTGCCTTATTTATTTACTTTTTAAAAATGTAACTTTTGCATTTTTTCACCCGCAAAACAATGACACATATCATGGCAATAAATTCTGATTCTGAGTGCTTTGGTAGAGCACTGATCCATCGAGTTATACAGTTCGGAAGTATTACAGCACGGTCGAAGACAAGTCGAGGGAGAGACCACTGGGGCATGGAGTGAGAAGGGGGGGAAGCATTAGATGGAATTCTTTCTGCAGTGTACATGGGAGGCTAACCTCCCGACTGAGTGAAGAAGGCTGAATCGGAACCAGAATCTGGTTTATTGTCATGAACATGTGTCAAGATGCTATGGGGCAGCTGTATTGTCCATTACAGGTGCAAAATTACAATAAATTACCATTCCTAAATACAAGATTTAAAAAAAAAGAACAAAGTGAGATAGTGTTCATTGTCTGTTCAATCATCTGATGGTGAAAGAAGCTGGTTTTGTCATCTGGAGTGTGTGTCTTCAGGCTCCTGTACCTCCTTCCTGATGGAAGCATTGCAAAAAGGGCTTGGCCTGGGTGGTGAAGGCCCTTGAGGTTAAAGGCTGCTTTCTTGCAACTCCTGAAAATGCAAAGTTGGCATTCATATCAAAAGGAACACGATACAAGACTAGGGATGTGATGGTAAGACTTTATAAGGCTCTGGTGGATAGATGAAGTGTGTGAGAATAAATATAGTGGGTGGAGTTAAATGTGAGGTTTGTGTTCAAGTGCTGGGCGTATTTTCCAAGTGGCGCGAAGCTTGCAAGAGAATAAGGAATTGGATGCCAATGAGAGCCTTGATTTTTTATGCATGCTTTCCTTTCCTGCAGCTCATCCAACCAAAGGTCAAAAGGATACATTGTCCAGGGGCATTCAGGATTTCCTCTCCAGGCTGAGATGTGGTCTTCATTATCTCTGCATTTGGGAACTGGTTCAGGAGGAATAGCTCAACGTCTTCCCGCCTCTCGTACTCCTTCCCTCGGTGAATGAAGATCTTGTTCTGAAAAGGCAAAAGACAATATGGGGTTGGATAAGTTGAGTTCCTTGTGTTACGAGCCAAGAGGACCCCAAAACCCAGCAGCAACAGATATTCACCAAGACAAATGGTTACTTAAACAAAAGTTGCTTTTAATTATCTGCAAACATGAAAACAGAATCAAACTTTAACTTATCACGATTGACTTAACTAACCTAACTTAACCCCCTTCTAATTCTAAACGCACGTGTATGTAATGTATAAGTACGTTCAGAAACGTTCTTTGATTCACAGTCCAATCTCACTTCTCACTCCTTCGAGTTCACTGGTTGCAGGCAATTCTTAAACTGTGCACAGAATTTAACATTTATAAAGTTCACCAGGCTTTAGTGCTTGAAGGGTAAATGGTTATCGCTCAGGATGGTTCTTGTCGGTTTTCAGAGAGAGATTTGTTGTTTACTGGACACCCACAATTGATTTCATTTTTAAATCAGCCACTTCAGTGTCTTGCCGAAGAAACGTGCCCCCTCAGGGTTCTCCAGATGATGACCTCTTTCTTTCAGGTCACCACAGAGTTCCTTTTAGTTTCTCTTATTTCAAGTGAAACATTAGACAGCCAGTCCTCTCCTCTTGCATGAACCACAAGGGCTTTGACCAGGCTGAACTAAGAATTCACAATCCGTCTTCCAAATAGGGTTTTCCAGAAGCTTGCCAGCTTGTCCTGTTCCAGACCCAGCTGCTGTTACTGACTGTAACACTGTAGAACTGATCTCTGTCTCTGTCTGTCTGTCTGTCTGTCTCTCTCTCAGAGAGAGAAAGCCTGTTTTTCTTTCTCTGCTTGCAAAACCACATGACCCTCTTAGAACAATAAGTTCTCCTCCAGACAGTCTGTGGCTCTGACAAGCTCTTTCATCTGTTGCCTTTTGGTAAACAACAATCCATTAGTGAAGTCTATTGGGCACTCTCCAAACCTTTTGCAAAGGCTCTGAGGCCCTGATATGTCTAGCATTAGCAGAGCTTATTGTCTTAAATAAGATCTGTTTTAAAGTGTTTGTATGTGACCTACACTAAAAAATCTACCCCAATTTATCTCCCAAAAACATATCAATATACTGTTAGATTGGCAATAATGAAAGTCAGTCTGAAAGATGTCCTCCTTTTAGATATCTGCCATGATAAATGTCCCCTGGGAGAATGGCGAGAACAAGTCCGCGATGTTCTCATTGAGAAGATATAAAATTTCCTCAAAATACCAAGGAAATTTGGCATGCTCTTACCAATTTTTATGGATGCACCATAGACAGAACCCTACTCAGATTCATCACAGCTCGGTATGGGAAATGCTTTGCAGAGGGCTGCAAATGCAATTCAGGCCTTCACACAAACCAATATTCCCATACACAGATTCCATCAATACCTCTTGCTCCCTCAGGAAAGCAGCCAACATATTAAGGTGAGCATCCCATCCCAGCCACACTGTCTTCTTCCCAGTGCCGTCAGACACATGGTTAAAATCACAGACAACCAGGTGCTTCCGTTTTCTCCCACATTCTATAGTCATCTGGGTGTAATTGAGCTCATTGGGCCAGAAGGGCCTGTCAGTATGCTGTGTCTCTAAATAAAAGTTACATTAATAGGTACATTGAGAACGACTGCTAGGAGTAACATTACTTGTAAGTTCCCTTGACAAAAGGCGTAGGCGTGAAATATTGGTTATATATAAGACCATAAGATATAGGAGCCATTCCATCATGAGCTGATCCATTCTCCCACTCAGCACCCCCACTCCTCTGCCTTTTCCCCATAACCTTCGATACCCTGACTACTCAAATACCTATCAATTTCAAATACACCCAACGATCTGGCCTCCACAGCTGCCTGTGGCAGCAAATTTGAGATTCTCTGCTCTCTGGCTAAAGAAATTCCTCCGAACCTCTGATTTAAATGGGTGCCCTTCAATTCTGAAGTTGCACCCCCTTGTCCTAGACTCTCCCTACCATGGGGAACAAATTTGCCACATCTACTCTATCCAGGATCTTCAACAATCAAAATGTTTCTATGATGTCCTCATTTTTCTGAACTCGAAAGAGTACAGTCCAAGAGAATCTTCTTCTCCTCCTATGGATGTGGCAGGATTCGCTGAGTTTCTCCAGCAATTTTGTGTATTTAGCCAAGTAACATGATATGCTCCTTCAGGGTGAGTCTCTGCAAAGTATCAACCTGAGGCGATGTAGAAAACTGAAGAAAGATGCGATTTTAACGTGAAACTGCCAGGGCTGAAATCTTGAACCAACATTGAGAGTCTGGAGGGATTCTAAAGGTCAGGCAGCAATCATGGAGAGATGTCCTCCCATCCTTCTGGGAGGTTATTGCTCTCTGCTCTGTGACCACAGACATAAAATATCTGCTTAATCTACCTGCCATTTATTTGTTCCCAGGAAGAGTGTCTAGGTCTGTATGACGTCACATTAGAATGTAGCAGTTAGCGTGACGCAATTACAGTGCGAGGGATCCGGATTTGAATTTGCGCTGTCTGTAAGGAGTCTGTACGTTCTCCTGCTGTTTGCGCAAGTTTCCCCAGTACTCTGGTTTTCTCCCACCCTCCAAAATATACAGGGTTGTAGGTTAATTTAGGTGCAATTGGATGGCATGGGTTTAAATGGCCGGAATCGGCTTCTTCTGTACTGTAAATAAAATTAAAATTTTATAAATATTTTTCTTTTTATGTATTTACAGCAGCTTTTACCAATGACTGCCCCTGTCAAACCTCCCTCTCCTTATCAATTATCTGATTCTAATTTTTGAATTCATGAAATGTTTCTGGCAACATTACAACTTTTCCTTTCAGCGAACATGTTCTTTCAAAGGATATTCATTTTCAGGGATTTGGACCTTTTCCATATTTAGGAACATAGGAAGTAGGAACAGGACGAGGCCAAAAACGGCCCATCGAGCCTGCTCCGCCATTCAATACGATCATGGCTGATCTAATTTATGACCTAACTCCACCTACCTGCCTTCTCCCCATATCCCCTAATTCCTCTATCATGTAAAAATGTATCTAACCGAATTTTAAATATGTTTAATTACCCATTTATTACCCATTCTTCACTTGACCTAAGAGTGGTAGAACAATTTTTAATACTGTTTGTATGTGCATGGCTGGTTCGCCCCTTGGTGATTGTACCCGTGGCTCCTCCCCCTTGATTACCCTAATAAAGACGACAACCCCTCCCCAGGACAAACTCGGATCTCAGGTCAGCAACATGAGACATGCCTTCTGTTTATGGAATAAAAGTTAGTCCGGTAACATGTAGTCTAGGGAGTTATTGATACTGCATCATATAGGTCAGCACAGCATTATGGCATGAAGGCCCTGGACTATACTGTAAATGTTCTCTGAAATATCTTCACCCTGCCTTGTTAAAGGTAAAGGTTCCATTTATTGATACGTAACACTACATTTAGAATGTAACATACATGAAATTCTTTAAATTTAGTCTACCGTAAGTGTGGTCAACCACTGTTACATCATGATTGGCTGCTATCGACTGGACATGTCTCCCGAGAACCATCCTACCCATAGCCCCTTGCAAGCTATCCCTTTCCTTTTGATCTGATCAGTCAAGGGGGGGGGGGGAGGGGGCGGGGTTAGTTGTTTGATAGTGTTCCAGTCTTTAGCTATTAAAAGCCTGATTGTTTCATGACTAAGCCTTTTGTGAATTATTGATGGTACTTCAATTTAATAGATAAAATGTTCAAAGGAGTATGGAACAAAACCAGAGAAACTTGACATCGACCCCCGGTTGCTGGATGCCCTGAACACCTTCGAGTTGTGGCCACGATGTTCTGAAAACGTCTCGGCGGCAGTCGTGGGCACCACCAACACAGATGCAAATCAGCTGAGACTACTCCTCTCGTGGGTTGGGCCCTAGGTTTTCCCCATGATCAGTAATGTCAGCTCACACTAGGTAGCGATGGAGATCCTCAAGGTCCAGTATTACCGGAAGGTGAAGGAGGTCTACGCCAGGCATCTCCTGGCCACCAAAATAACAACACCCTAAAGAGTCTAGCGCTGAGTTCCTGCGGGGCCTCCGGATCCTGTGCAGAGCCTGTGACCGTCAGCGTGAGTCTGGTTCCCAGAATGCCGGCCTACGTTCTGGGTATATACCGAGGGTGATCGAGCTTACAGAGACACTGAAAATGTGCCAGTGGGACCCCAACTTTGGAGTAAGGCCTGCCCCCTCATAAAAATCACCTCCTTTCGTCTGTCAGCAGAGGCCTATAAGGCCTTCAGCCACATCAAAGGTGATATTGCCAAGGCTGCGATGCACGCTGTGGACGAATCCATCCCATTCCAGGTGGGCAGCGATGTGTCTGACTTTGCCCTGGCAGCCACACTTAACACAGACCCATAGCATTTTTCTCCTGCATCTTCCAATGGCACAAGATCCGGCACTCCTCCATCAAGAAGGAGGCCCAGGCCATCATTGAGGCATTGGAAGCACTATCTTGCCAACAAACAATTTACCATGCTGAAAGACCAATGTGCAGTCACTTTCATGTTCATTAACAAGCAGCGGGGTAAAATCAAGACCAACAAGATTCTAAGGTGGAGAATCAAACTCTCCTCTGACAACTATGATATCTTGTACCAGCCTGGAAAGCTCAACAAGCCTTTGGATGCCCTGTCCCAAGGGACTGGCACCAGCACGCAGATAGACCATTTACAAGCCCTCCACAATGACCTCTACCACCCCAGGGTCACCTGGCTCTTCCATTTCTTCAAAGCCCGCCACCTCCCCTATTTGGTAGAGGACATCAGCACCAGAAAATTCCAGATCTGTGCGGAGTGCAAACCATACTTCTACCAGCCAAACGGGTCTCACCTGATTAAGGCCACCAGTCCCTTTGAGCACCTGAGCATGGATTTCAAAGGGACTGCCCTCTTTGAACCACTACGTATGCTTTCTCAACATCATTGATGAGTATTCACATTTCCCTTTTGCCATTCCCTGCCCAGACATGACCATTGCCACCATCATCAAAGCCTTGAGAAAACTTTTCACCCTGTTTGGATACCCCTGCTATATTTATAGCGACTGGGGGTCCTCCTTCATGATTGATGAGCTGTGGCAATATCTGCTGGCCAGAGGTATCACCACGAGCAGGACCACCAGCTAGAACCCCCAAGGGAATGGCCAGGTGGAAGGGGAGAACACTACCACCTGGAAGGCCATCCTCCTAGCCCTGAGGTCACAAGGCCCTGCCTGTCTCCCAATGGCAAGAGGTCCTCCCCAAAGTGTTCCATGCTGTCAAATTCCTCCTGTGCACCGCCACCAACACCACCCCACAAGAAACGTTGTTTCCCTTCCCCGGGAAGTCCGTCTCGGGGACCACATTACCATCCTGGTTGATGTCCCTAGGGCCATTCTTGCTCTGGAAACGTGAGAAGCCATAAGTCCGACCCACTGGTCGAGAGTATCCACCTCCTCCATGCAATCCCCAATATGTCTAGGCGGTGCACGATGGGCGCAAGGACACTGCGTCCGTCCAGGACTTGGCACAGCATGGGAGCCTCTGGGACTCCAGCCAACCAACAAGTACATCTACCACCCCATGACATACCATGTCACCCTACCCCAGCCCCTGCCCCAATTGTCTCAGTTCAGTTGCTAGATGCCCCGCCCACTGACAATGACCAGATCGTCCAGGAGTCAATAGTTGAGCCACAGCCGGCGCCTCGCCAGTCACAATGGTGGACAAGACTACCAGACAGACTGAACCTGTGATGGACATGGAACCACTTTACCCTGCCGGACTTCTTTTTAAAAGAGGGGATGAATGTGGTGGAACCACTGTTAATACTGTTTTATATGTGTATGTCTGGCCCGCCCCTTGCTGATTGTACCCATGGCTCCTCCCCCTGATTCCCCTAATAAATGCGATAACCCCTCCCCCAGAACAAGTTCGGGTCTCGGGTCAGCAACATGAGACGTGCCTTCTGTTTATGGTAATAAAGGCCTATCAGTCAGGTAATAGCTAGTTTGGGATCTATTGATACTACATCATAGAGAAGACTGGTGCCCCTAATGTCACTGGCCGAGTTCACAACTCTCTGGAGTACTTTCCTGTCCTGAGCACTGCACTGCCATGCCAGACAGAGATGCAACCAGACAGAATGTTCTCTACGGTAAACCTGTAGAAATTTGAGCATCTTTGGTAATGTACCAAATCTCCCTTAAGAAACAGAACCGCTGTACTTCGCGATTGCATCAACATGGAGTCCCCAGGACGGATCCTCATAGATATTAATGCCAACCCTGGCCGAGGTTGATGTTATATTTCGAATCACACCCGCTCTCCTTCGCTCCTCCTTGCCCTGCGGGCAGCGTCATTAACTCCTAAGTGTGAAATACAAGGTTTTGGGGGGGGGAGTGGGGGTGCCACTGCCTTCCCTTACAGGAGATGACGGCACTGGGGAACCGCTTCAATATGGCGAGGTCAACCATTACTTTCGCCTTGCTTCGGAGCAATCTCCTCGGCTGCCTGTCATTAAACATTTTTTGATCCCTTCATCACTTAAGCAGCCCACATGCACATATCAATCATTTCAGTTGGCCAAGAGCTTATTATGAAAGAGAGGGAGTAAGGGGGAAAAAATATCACAGTTCACTCCTTATGCTTTTCAAAGTCCTGGATAGACCCTGGGGATTTATTGCCTGCATATTTTGTACATTCAAGAGAGTGATACTTTCAGAAAAATATCATTACTCAAAGATAACGTTTGAAGAATCCATTAACAACTTGATGTTTCATTTGAATTTAAATATACCTCTTCATTTTTCTTATTTCTAAAAGGTCTTGAGATGTTTGTGGTATGACAGTCTCAATCTATCTCCAAGGCTCATTTATATTCAGTCCAATTGGCTACTGCAGATTTTTGCCAGGCTTTTATTCCTTTTGCAATCTGTTCCCTGTTTCCTTGCTATTCATAGATTTCCCCCCACTCCTTCTCTCATGGCACCAAGCTGAGATGGCAAAGGGGCTAAAGGTGGCCTCATTGCTTTGTCCTTCTACAACCCCTGACCTTCCTCCCCCCCCCACCTCAATCACTCTTTCTATGATATAGGCCTTGGACAATGCTTTGGGCTCGGGATTTCGGTGGCTGGGTTCAATGATAAACAGAGAGTGTGGGAATGGAGTGGTTGGAGATTTCTAGTCCAAATTCAGGTATCTGGGTAATTGACTGTGAGGGCTCTTGAAAATTAATACATTTGTGGGGGGGGGAGGGTGGGTAGAGTAGTTGACTGGCTTGGATGTGGATACGATGCTTTTGTAGACTTATCGCAGAGCGACATGAGAACACAGAAGCAGGAGAAGGCCATTTGGCTCGTTTAATGTTAACCTCATGATATCACCAAAGACTCTCACCAATTTCTGGAGGTGTACCATGGAGAGCATTCTGACTGGTTGCATCACTGTCTGGAAAGGAGATGCCAAGGCAAAACGGGGAGGAACAGCCTACCGAGGGTTGTAAGCTCGTTCAGTGCCATCACGGGCATCAGTCTTCACTCCATTAAGAACATCTTTAAGAGGCGATGCCTACAGAAAGTAAACTCTATCATCAAGGACCCTCACCACCTAGGCCATGCCTTCTTCTCACCGCTACTATCAGGAAGGTGGCACAGGAGCCCGAAGGCGCACACCCAAAGTTACCAAAATAGCTTCTTCCCCTCTGCCATTAGATTTCGGAGCGGATAATGAACCTGTGGATCGTACCTCATTTTTTTCTCTTTTTTTCCCCACTTCTTTGGGCAGAGAATTCCACAGGTTCATTACTTCTCTTGGAAAAGAGAATGACCATAAGGATAGGACCAGGTATAGGCTATTCAGCCCATCGAGTCTGCCCCGCCATTCAATCATGAACAGATCCATTTTCCCACTCAGCCTCACCATCCGGCCTTCTCCCCCCCTAATCATTGATGCCTTGACTAATCAAGAACCTATCAATCTCTGTCTTAAATACAACCAATGACCACTCCACAACTGCCAGTGGCAACAAATTCCACAAACTCACGATACTGGCCAAAGATATTTCAGTGCATCTCTGTTCTAATTGGACAGTCTTCAATCCTGAAGTTGTGGTTACTTGCTCTAGACCACACATGTCAAACTCTGGCCCGCGGGCCAAATTTGGCCCGTGATATAATTATATTTGGCCCGCAAGATCATTTCAAAAATTAGAGGTGGCCCGCCCTGCAGCGAGAGCCGATGCTGTTTTTTGGTAACGTCACCCCCACCATCCTCCCCCTTCATTGCACATCCTTCCCCATTGTAACACGAGAAATTGTAACACGAGAAGTCTGTCGATGTCATCAGCCGGCAAGCCAGTTGGAAGGCTCCCCACACAACCAGTCACTTCTCCCACCTGTCGAGCGGTGCGGCGGATGGGCGAGTGCCTGTGATTTCCTGTCGGCGTGACGGGCAAGGCAGGCTGCGCATGGCCCCTGGCAGCGCGAGCCCCGCACGACTGGCACCGGACGGCCCTTCCACAGCGCGAGCGCACTTCTCCCGGTCGCCACGGCCTTCAGCGCTTGCACCCGCGCAGACCCCAGGGACGGCTGGTTCGGCCCTGCACGTGAAGAGAGAGATGGTGGCTGTCCGCAAAGGCTGATCGGCAGTGCGCTGGGCCTGAGTGGGTGGGTAAGCAGACTAGAAGGGCATGTTTCTGAGCATCAATGTTCTATGGTTCTATAGCTTGACAGGAAGAAAAAAATATGCAATGAAAAGGAAGTGAGGATTCTCCAACAAATATAGTATTTTGGATGAATTTCAGGTAATGCCAATATAGGTGCTCCTCAACTTACAATAGGGTTGCATCCTGACAATCTCATCGTAAGTCAAAAAGGAATATCACACCCACTATTTTTTATTATTAAATTTGAATACCTTTATTCCACACTGAAAATAACCATTAACGTACACAGTGGAAAGGACACTGGGCTGTGACGGATTATGCTATATTTTATATTGTATATAGATATCTATTTCGGAGATAAATTGGAGCAGGTTTTTTAGTGTAGGTCACATACAAACACTTCAAAACAGATCTCATTTAAAATGCTGGAGCTCGGCTCAAGCCAGACAGTACAGGCTCTGAGTGCCTTTGCAAAAACTTTCAAAAATATCTATAAGGACTTCACAAGTAGGTGTTCATTGAACCGGCTGTGGAGCAATTAATTATTATTTTGGAAAGCAACAGATGAACGAACTCAGAAGATTAGGTCTGCAGCCACAGTCTGTCTGAGGACAATTGGCTGTTCTAAGAGGGTCATGTGGTTTGCTCTGAGAGAGAGAGAGAAAGAGAGAGAGAGAGAGAGAGAGAGAGAGAGAGAGAGAGAGAGAGAGAGAGAGAGAGAGTATTAGAGAACTCAATTCTACAGTTCAGCAGCAGCTGGGACTGGAAGAGGACAAGCTGGCAAGCTTGTGGAAATACCCCATTTTGAAGATGGGTTGTGAGTGCTTAGTTCAGCCAGGTACATACAAGAGGAAAGGACTGGCTGCATAATGTTTCACTTGAAATAAGGGAAACAAAAAGGAACTCTATGGTGACCTGAAAGAAAGAGATTATCATCTGGAAAACCCTGATGGGGCAAGTTTCTTCAGCAAGACATTGAAGTGGCTGATCGACAGGGATCAGTTATGGGTGTTCAACAAGCAATAGATTTCTCTCTGAAAACTGATAATTGCCATCTTGAGCAGTAACCATTTACCTTTCAAGCACCAAAGCCTGGTGAAATTCATAAATGTTAAATTCTGGGCACAGTCTAAGAATTGCCTGATACTGGTGAATTTGGAGATTGGTAAGGAGAGATTGGACTGTGGATCAAATAACTTTTTTTCAACTTATATACAGATTACATACATGTACGCTTAGAATTAGAAGGGGGTTAAGTTAAGTTAATATTAATAAGTAAATGTTTGACCCTATTTTCATGTTTAAAGATAATTAAAAGGAACTTTTGTTTAAGTAACCATTTGTCTTGGTGAATTTATATTGCTGCTGGGGTTTGGGGTCCTCTGGGCTCATAACAAAGCATTGAACTAAAATTAATTACTGGATGGTGAGAGGGTAGCGTACTGCCTATCGCAAGCGCAGGAACAGATCAGAATTCGAAATTGAAAGTGCGATTTGAACCATCGTAAGTAGGGAAGCACCTGCATAGGTTAAATCCAAAGAGGATAACACAACATATGACAGCACACCTCCCATAATCCTGCCATCCAATCATCTGGAAATCCTGATAGAAGTACATTAAATAGATAGACTAAATGTAAGTAGGTATTTTCCACTGAGATACAAACCAGAGGACATAGCTTAAGGGTGAAAGGGGAAAGGTTTAGAGGGACATTAGGGGGAACCTGTTCAAACAGAGAGTAATGGGAGCGTGGAATGATCTGCCAGTTGAAGTGTTGAACGCAGCCTCGATTTTAACATTTCAGAAAAATTTTGATGGGAGAGGTATGGAGGAATATGGACTGGGTGCAGATCAGTGGGACTCGGCAGAATAATAGTTCAGCACAGACTAGAAGGGCTGAAGGGCCTGTTTATGTTTTAGGTTCCATAATTATATAAACATAATTCAGGTTGCACCTCTTATCCGGCGCTCTTTCATCCGGCAACTACCGTGGTCCAGCACATTTGAATCTGCTGCCGTTAGTACAAACTTACAGGCAGCCTGGTCCCGATCACAGGTGCTGTAAAGGTGTTGCACTAACCGTCACGCTGGCCTTGCTGCCCCATATTATTATTTCCTATTTTAAGCTTTGACAGGTTTGCATAGGGGGTTCCCTTTGGGGTCAATTTCTGTTTTACAGCATTTTCTGTTGTCCGGCAATGGACGGGTCCCAACATCACCAGATAAAAGAGGTAGAACCTGTATTATACTGTATTTATAATTAAATATATTTATTATAAAATAAATTACATTATACAGTACAATGGGGCGACCCACTTACTAGCAAGTGAACTGGCTCTAGAAATGTGGAAAATTTGAGAAATTGGCCTTTTTCCATCACTGATGACATCACGTCCTGTCCACGTGACAGAAGCAGTGATGTATATAAGCCCAGCATGCAAGCCTGGAGGTGTCAGTCTGGCAAATAGACTCCACAGCGTGTACATCGGCTTCCCTGCTCTTATATCAACTCGACAACGTGTACAGCGATTTCACGTGTACACTGACGTCTATAGTAGCTAAGTATAGAATACTTCGCTATAACATAACTGTTCCATGGTTCTATCTGGTTTAACAAGTACTAGTTCCTGCATTCCCTTCCCACTCAGTGGGACTAGTCCCATGGCTCTAGATCTTGTGTTCCCCTGAAACCCATCTGGGTTTGTTTCCCAGGTCCCCTTGAACCTACTAGGATCACTGGAAAATTTATTATTCTGCTGCGCTCCACCTAAAAAAAGAGTGACCTAAAATTGTGCCGGTGCATTGTACTATAATAGAACGAATGAACGAGGAAGAGGAAAATCTGCTGTCAACAATGTTTTACTGTGGTGAGGACCACATATCCCCTGGTTGAAGGTTAATGACAACGAAATGATGTCCCTACCAGCAGGATTTGCTCCCATCTTTCTCACCACTCTCCCTGCTTTCTAGTTTTCCAGCCAGTATCAGAAATGTGTGCCTGGGGGGGCGTGGCAAGATGGCGTAGGGAACATACGTGCCTTCCAGACCTCTCCTGCCTCTGATTTATTGTTTTGTCTTTAAGTGCCCGTTAAAGTTCTTTTAAAAGTTTATAAATAATAAGAGGTGCTGGATCAGTGCCTTTTGGTTTATATGCAAAAAAAAAGGTAAAAGAAAACATCAACAGACTGTTAAAAAACTACATTTTCCGAAATTGTCTGGGCCTGCTTGTTTACAAGAAGCCAGGACTCAGCGTAGAATGGATCCAGAAGAAGACGTACAGAATTCGGCATTGAAACTCCGTTTTAAGCCGGTGAGGCTCTCTGAAGGTCGCATTCAGCAGCTTTCAGAACAAAGAGCTGGACGGGTGCCAGTATTTCACACAACGGCCACTGTGAGTGCTGTTACTGAGACTTTGACAGTTGAATCAGCTGGGGCGCCACCAGCTGGAGAGTTAAAGAGCTGTCATTCGACTGCTACAGTGGTGGCGCTGCAAAATGCATCTTCAATTACAACGGTTTTTCCAGACATCGATTCAGTGAAGATGATTAAAGAGATTTGGCTTAAAGATAATACTGATCTTCAGTCTCCTGGCATTGCTGGGGGGACTTTGAGAGGGATTTTTATACGAAGTCAAACTGCTAGAAAAGACACTAAATTAAGGGAAGAGACAGAAGATCCCGTGGTCTTTAAGGAACAGCAAGACCCCATTATGCCTGAATCTACTTCTGTTGAAATGTCTGTTAAGGATCTTGAAGATAAGATATATTCTGTATCGAGTCACTTAGCTAATTTTGTGAACCTGTTTATTTCCAAGATTAATGCGATGGCGGAAGTCATTAATGGAGCTTTTAAGCTTGAAACCATTGAAAGATTTGAAAAGTGTGATCAAGGTTTAGTCGATGCACAGGATCAACTGCAAGATGAAAATAGAACAATTGAAACATTGCAGATCCAAAATAAAAATTTAGCAAAGAAGGTTGATTATTTGGAGAATCAATCTAGACGGAACAACATGAAAATTGTTGGTTTGCCAGAAGGCATAGAAGGACCAGATCCAAAAAAAATTTTTATTGAATGGATTCCATGAGTGTTAGGACAGGATAAATTCCCTGAAGGTTTAATACTGGAACGTGCTCATAGAGTTTTAAGAAAATCTTTTTCAGGACAGAATCCAAGATCCGTTGTTTAAACTATTGTGACAGAGAGACAATTTTACGTATGGTTACTAGAAATGCCCAGCAAAATAGATCTCCTTTATTGGTTCAGAATAATCCTGTTTTCTTCTATCAAGATTTGAGTCAAGAAATTATGTTTCAACGACGTGAATTTAATTCTGTGAAAGAACGGTTGTGGAAAAAAAGACATAAGGCAACATTCAGGTATTCTGCGGTACTGAAGATTTTTTAGGATGGAAATTAGCCAAAGTTCTTTGACAATCCTAAAGAAGTTATGGACTTTGCTCAGCCTCTACCAATCATGCAGTTTCAGGAACGATGTAGTCCTTCAAGGTCTCCAAAGAGAGTAGAGATGTAAGGTGGGATCCAGATTTTTAAAAGAAATGGAAGCAATGGTGACTGAAGTGGTAACGTTGATTTAAAAAAATAAATCTTCTATTTTTTTTTGAGAAGAGTTTAAATAGTTTAAATAATGATGATAGTTTAATGAAATGGGAGTTGGGTGAGGGAACTGGGTGGACACTAGTTTCCAGAAGTCATCAGCTACCTGTGAGTTATCTCACACCCAATATTTTGGGGGAGTTACCGCTTTGGATGGTTTAAACAGGAAGAGGTAGTTGTGACCTCCGACCTGTATTTTTTTCTTTTTAATTTTTGGGTTAAGAAGTGAAGGTTTTTTTTTATTATTATTTTTTTTAAATAAATAATTTTTTTAACTCTTTTTGTTTTCTGATTGTAATTGAGAGGGAATTAGGGGGCTTTTTTCTCTCTTTTTTTTCTTTTTTTGGGGTTTTTTTTCTCTTTTTTCTCTCTTTTTTAAGAGGATGATGTCACAGAAGATAATAAGTCAAAAATTGAGGATGTTGAATTAGATGAAGAGGAAGATGAGGGGAAAGGTGATAAGAAGAAGAAGAAGAAAATTAAGTACAAATACATTGAGGGAGAAGAGTTTAATAAAATTAAGTTAATTTCGATAGAGAATTTTGAAGATGATATAAATGAAGAATATGGAGAATTTTATAAGAGTTTGAACTTTTTTTTCTTTTTTTTCTTTTTATATAAGGGGAGGGGAAGGGAATAAAAAGTTTATCTGATTGTTTTTCTAAGGGATGTTTTTGTTCTCTCGATGAATTATAAAGGAAATTTGGTATTAATGGAAATTCTGTATTTATGTATTATTAATTATGATTTTTTGTATAACAGATATGTGGTTGATATATGATTTTAATATTTGAACTTAGTTTTAAAGTGGATTTCATTTGTTAAATACATGTATTATGTTTGATTTAAATATATGTTTAAGGGTATTATTTTAGTATTGATTTTTTTTGTTGTTAGTAATTTTTTGTTGTTAAGTTTTATCCTTTTTTTTGTAAGTGGGGTTTTATCTATTTTATTTACAACATTGTTAAGTAATTCTTCACTCTTTATTTTGGGGGATGGTTTGGACTAATTTTAAATTAGACGATTAATGTTATGTTATAATTATTGGGGAGGTTAATTTCTGTAGTTTAATGATGTAGTATTCTAATTTTTATTATTTTATTTTTTATTATTTCTTTAAATGTAATTTTTATTTTATTCATGTCATAAAATTTTAAATAAAGTTGAAAAAAAAAGAAATGTGTGCCTGGAGGGCTGTAGTCTGGGTCAATGGAACTGGGTAAAATTATAGTTTGGCCCAGACTGGATGGGCCAAAGGGCCAATTTCTGTGTTGTATTGTTCTCTGGATTGAACCAACGAGACTGAGGATTCCCCGCCCCGGCACGACGGACAAGTTTTTCTGGTGGAACTTCCAGAGGACATAGTAGAGGCAAGTATGTTTAAATTACATTCAGACAGATACACAGATGGGAAGGATTTAGAGGAATATGGGCCAAACTCGGGCAGGTGGGATTAGCATGGGCAAGTTGGGCTGAAGGACCTGCACCCATGTTGATGGTAAAGTAAATTCCAAGACCATGGCTGCTCAGTCATAATAATGCTTGAAGTAAATCTACTTGCCCTTCCAGTCAGGATTACTGCTGCATTGTCAGTGAGGCTGTTTGAATTATACAAGCCCACAGCTTGTTTTGGATCACGAGATGAATACCAAGGATATTACAGAAACACAGAATAAATGCAGAAGCTGAAATGTCAAGGGTACAAAGAGAAGCTAGTGGGCCGGACGGCGTCCGTGTAGAGAAATGGTCAGTCAGGGCGGCCACAGTTAGCGACACGCTATTACAGCACCAGTGTCCTGGGTTCGAATCCGGCACTGTCCATGAGGAGTTTATATTCTCTCCCCGTGTCTGCGTGGGCTTTCTCCCCAGTTTGGAGGATATCTTTGGACGGCATGGGCTGGTGGGCCAGAAAGGCCAGTTTCCATGCTATACATCTCATTTAAAAAAAAATAATTTAAAAACGTTTCAGGTCACAAATCAATAAATGGTCCATCTTCTCCTTGTCTACTCAAAATATAATGTTTGTTACATGAAGGAAGTGAGCATTCACCATGAACAGGCCAACAGGACCCTCTCATCAGTCATCACAGAAAATGAATTGGTGAATGGATTTTCTGCAATGGTACTATGCACTTAGCTGGCTGGCCTCTCATTTTTTTTATATATAAATCACTGAGCTTCAAAGATTTGTCATATTTTAACTGCTGCGGGGTAACTGTAAAATACAAATGCAAGCATCCTGCTAGCTAAAGAAATTCTGTTGGAAGAGATCTGTGGATAATGATAGATAGAGGGTGCAACAGTGCCTTTGTAGCCAGCACAGAGTATATGCCACTCAGGTTAACTTGTACTGGGAACATCTTAAACAGTAGTTTATGATACAAGAGAAAATCATTTGATTCAATTCAGTTGTTACAAGGATTGATCTCTCTCTCTTTCTCTCTCTCTCTCTCTCTCTCTCTCTCTCTCTCTCTCTCTCTCTCTCTAGGACAAATCTTCTTGTAACTACGGTGAAATTTCAAGGGATACATCAAGCACCTTCATTCCCTCATGGATTTAAACACTGGATCACTTAGGAAATTCCATGGGATTGGGAATGACCTATTTTCAACTCACCTTAATCCAGTGGCTTTCAAACTGCCCTCCTAAACTCACATTCCATCTCAAGCAATCCCAATGCCATTGGTGCTCTGTGATTAGTAAGGGATTGCTTAAGGTAGTATGTGAGTGGCAAAAAAAGGTTAAAACCACTGTTTTAATCGTCCCTAATTGACTCGTTATGAGGACAGTTTCATAACTTGAAAGGAAATGGGCTAATGACAATTTTTCTCAAGCAAAATATTTCAGTAACAATTGGGTCCAGAGCAGTGATTCTCAACCTTCCCTTCCCACCCACATCCCACCTTAAGCAATCCCTGACAGAGCACCAATGGCATAGGGATTGCTTAAGGTGGAATGTGAGTTTAGGGGGACAGTTTGAAAACCACTGCCTTAAATCCATTCATGTAACCCTTTTCCTTCATCGACACTACCAGGCTCCCTTTAAATGCACCAGTGCTTTCTAAGTTTATAGAATATAGGTGCAGAAATAGGCCATTAAATCCTTCAAGACAATCATGGTTGATCATATATCTTCAGATCTCTATTGGTGCATTCTCTCTGTACCCCTTGATCCTATTAGCCATCAGGATCCCATTCAACTCCTAATGAACTGGCCTCAACAACTTTCTGCGGTAGGGAGCGCCACACGTTCACAACTCACTGAATGAAGAAGTTCTCTTCATCTCAGTCATTAGACTATTGTGTTCAGTTCTGGTCACCTTATTATTGGAAGGATGTGGAAGCTCTGGAGAGGGTACAGAGGAGATTTACCAGGATGTTGCCTGGATTGGAAAACATGTTTCATGAGGCAATGTGAGCAGAGCTTGGACTTTTCTCTTTGGAGTGAAGAAGAGTGAGAGGAGACTTTATAGAGGCATCCACAGGGTAGACAGCCAGCATCTTTTTCCCAGGGCAGGAACTTGCAGACTCGCGCTGGGCTGCAGACTCCTTGATACTGGCTCGAAAGTGGCTGAAGGGGTACCAGGTATCGGACCGGGACGTGAGGGGGTGCCAAAGGCGCTGTGGGGTTCCTGAATGCATCAGAGGTTCAGATCTGGAGCTTGGGTTGCCAAAGGTTTGGATTGGACTCTGTGTGGCTACGGAGGCTGCAGAAGCGCTGGAGGCGAATCTATGGGCTTTCTCTGACTGTAAGAGGCCCTTCAGGCAATTTCTGCCGATGGCAAATCTGTCTGCCTTACAGCAGGCAAAGCAATTTCATGTAATACGACTCTGTTTTATTGCCATGACAATAAATTGAATCTTGAACAGCAAACACCAGAGGACATCTGTACAAAGTGAAGTTTAGGGGAGTCCTCAGGGGTACATTTTATACACAGAGTTGTGGGTGCCTGGAATGTCTTTGCTAGGGGATGGTGGTGGAGGCATTTAGAGGCATTTAAGAGACTCTGAGACAGGCACATGGATGGAAGAAAAGTAGACGGTTACAGGGTAGGAAGCGGTTAGTACTTTTTTGGGTAGTAATATATGGGGTGTGAGCGCTCCAATGGATGTTGAGGATGGAGCGGAGACAACGCTGGTGGAAGCGTTCTAGGAGCCGTAGGTGGTGCCGGTAGAGGACCCATGATTCGGAGCCGAACAGGAGTGTGGAGGTACTCGAGATGGCAGAGGTCGACAGCATCGAGTCCACGCTGCTGAAGATCCAGCTGCGCTGGATGGGTCACGTCTCCAGAATGGAGGACCATCGCCTTCCCAAGATCGTATTATATGGCGAGCTCTCCACTGGCCACCGTGACAGAGGTGCACCAAAGAAAAGGTACAAGGACTGCCTAAAGAAATCTCTTGGTGCCTGCCACATTGACCACCGCCAGTGGGCTGATATCGCCTCAAACCGTGCATCTTGGCGCCTCACAGTTTGGCGGGCAGCATCCTCCTTTGAAGAAGACCGCAGAGCCCACCTCACTGACAAAAGGCAAAGGAGGAAAAACCCAACACCCAACCCCAACCAACCAATTTTCCCCTGCAACCGCTGCAATCGTGTCTGCCTGTCCCGCATCGGACTTGTCAGTCACAAACGAGCCTGCAGCTGACGTGGACTTTTTACCCCCTCCATAAATCTTCGTCCGCGAAGCCAAGCCAAAGAAAGAGTAATATATGGGTCGGTACAATATCGAGTGCTGAAGGGCTGTATTATTCTATGATATAAATGGCTTCCTCCTTCTCCTTTATCACTTCAGGAAGGACACCAGCATGACAAAACAGCTGAAGAGGAGAGAGAGATTTAATAGAGACATTAGATTTTGTAATCAGGTGAATCTATTTCTGTGGTGAGATGTAATTACACCACTAGGTCACCAGGGGGCATCCCGTTGACCTTGTCTATAAAGCAGTCCAGAGCTACAGTCTAGCCTTCTTGCAGAGAGACAAGGCCTCTTAGTGGACATATTAGTTTATTAAAGCTGTCTTATACTCGCACTGCTAGTGTGGTTATTGTCAGTACAATTTCCTCTAGTTTGAGGCTTGGAAAGTGGCTTAGCTAGACGATCTGTACCTTGGGGCACAGTTCTAAGAAGCTTAAGAAGAAATACAGAGGGGTTATAAGAGGTAATTTAAAAAGAAATTAGACATACAGTGCGGTAACAGACCAGTTCAGCCCACAAGTCCATGCCGCCCAATTTACACCCCATCAACCTAAACCCCCGGTACATTTCAAACGGTGGGAGGAAACTGGAGGCCCAGGGAAAAACTCATGCAGATATGCGCAGAATGTACAAACGCCTTACAGACAGCGTGGGATTCCAACCCTGATCCCGATCGCTGGCACCGTAAAGGCGTGGCACTAACTGCTACACCAACCGTGCGGCCCCGAAGTTCTTCACGTCGAGAGAAGCAGGTGAGTGGATTGCTCTGCTGGCAAAGATGAGACTAGGTACATGGAACTGAGAAAAATGGAGGGACAATCTCTGCAGTCATTAGAATTGGTTATTAACTCAACACAACACTCTGGGAGGTCCTGTACTGTGCTGTAGATTTCTAAGTTCCTGTTTAACAGGGGCACATCTATGCAAAATAGTTCCTATGTCGGGGTGGCCAATACATCAAAATGAACAGTGACAAGGAGGTCTCACGAGAGCCAGCCTTGGTGGTCGCCATGTTGTATTTGGCATTGTATAATTGAGAGCAAACGCTAGGACGAGTGTCCACAGCGTAGAAGCTACAGGTGTGTCTCCCTTTTATGCCCGGGGTGGTGGCGCTGAGCCGGGGGGAGGGTTTTCAAGTTGTGCCCCCCTTTCCAACGGCACCCAGGACATGTGCCATGCCCTCCATACCCTAGATACGCTCCTGCTGCTCAAGCCTTGTTCTTTGTGAGTTTGATGTATGTTCAGCACTTAACGTACGAACATTCAATGCAGAGATGCAATGAAATTCATACTTGTTGCATCTGCACAGGTTTGGAAACAGACCATTAAACAATCAGCATTCATTAAATTAACACTGGGTGCAATAAAAGGAACAAAAGGCGAATAAAAACAGGGCATTGATGAATATTCGCAGTTGCAGTAGTGCAAAAATTATGCTGTTCAGTCATGCAGAGAGATCTTGGCCTTGTGAGGATATTTCTCCAAATTTAGTTCAGATATACATTACAGTAACAGGCCCTTCCATCCCATGAGCCCACCCCTCCCCCTCCCCAATTACAGGCACGCACATGTGACCAATCAACCTACCAATCCCATACATCTTTGCAATGTGGGAGGAAACTGGAGCACCTGGAGGAAACCCATGTGGACACAGGGAGAACACGCAAACACCTTACAGACTGCGGCTGATTTGAACCGGGATTGCTGGCGTTGTTCAGAGAGGTTGAGGAGAACAGACACTGGAGAGATGCCATGAACCTTTGAATGATGCTGGTTATCATGAACAACTATGGAAACCACACCTTGGGAAGGATAATATGCTCACAGAGCAGCAGAAGGGGAGACGAGAGATTAGATAACATAGGGTTCGTTACACCTATTATCTGTTGGCCTGCACTCCTCCCTCTCCAATTCTTCCTTTTTATCCCCAGCCTTTTAAATATAGATGCCTGTCTTCCTTTCAGCATTTAGTGAGAAAGCACTGGAATGACTGACCGCAGCGATGTATGCATCAGACGCTCTCTGTCAACAGCAGTTCGGTATCTGACACCATCATCCCCTCAAAACTGAGCAGCAAGCTCCAAGACCTGGGACTCCACACCCCACTCAGTAACTGGATCATGGATTTCCTCACCTCCAGACCACAATCAGTGAGGATTGGCACGAACATCTCCACCACAATTTCCTTCAGTATGGTATCACCGTTCATAGTCCCCTGTTTTACTCACTTTTGACCTATGACCTGTGTGTCTCAGTAGGACAGTAATATCTACAAATTTGCTTAATGATACGCTGGTTGTGGGTTGTATAAAAAGGGGTGATAAGTCGGCAATCAGGAGGGAGAAACTTGGCCGAGTGGAGCATCAACAACAACCTCACACTCAATGACACTAAAACTAAAGAGCTGATTGTTGTCTGAATTCTTCATCTCCCCAAACACCACCCAGCCAAATCCCTCTGACCTTCTCAATGGCTCTCCGCCACATGGGCAATCTCCTGCATCCGAGATCCATCCCAATGTCATCAGCCTTCTCAATTAACCCACACATGCACGCTATTACTCCCAAGCATCGCCTCAGATAGGTCACTCGCAACGACCGGCACCGTTCCTGACGCAGCTAAGTACGCGACCACGACGACATGTGAATACTTTGTGGCGACTCACACCAAGCGCGTGCCAAACCGGCTCCAAAAGTTGTGAGTGCAAAGCAGACGTCAGCCGTCGGGAGGACGCTGTCTGAGGGGCAAAGAGAGGTCTGGAAGATGACGCCACTACCGCCCCGGTGTGCGTGAGGCTTCCTGGGAGTGGGGTTTAAAATCGCGTGCGTGTTAAACCAGTAAAGTTTTTCCTACTGGATGCTATTCAAGTAAGACTTCTTTTTTCTCTCATCGCAACACAGCGTAACTACATTGGTGACCCCGACAGGCCCCACAGATTTTGGACCCGACATGTACGTTGGGGCTTTCCAGAAAGCACTCTCTCTCAAACTGACCTCTATTTGGACCATAGATCTGTTTTGAACAAGCTGAGGCGCAATTTCAAATCAGGCCAATAGTGGCGGGTGCCACCAGGTACTACTATGTGGTGAGCGCCCTCGACCAGGAGGTGGCAGGTCGCGTGTCGATTTCCTGCAAGATCTACTGGCTAACGACAGGTACGAATCAATTAAAGCTCTCCTCATTCGAAGATTCGGTCACTCTCGCCGCAAGCGAGCTGTGCCAGCTGCTGCACATGGATGGCCTGGGAAACCGTTCACCATCAGCATTAATGGGTGACAAGCTGGCGCTGACTGATGGTCATAGGCCCTGCATGCCCTTTGAGCACATTTTTCTGGAGCAAATGCCCAAAGACATCTGCCTTCTATTAGCAGACGAAGGCGACCACCTAAACAACCGGCACAAGCACAGGCACTGGATATCTCGCCTCCTATCGCCAGTTCTGAGGGGAGAGGGGCCGCGTGGCGACTCACACTGTGTGTATGCCGAACCGGTTCCAAAAGACGCAAGTGCGAAGCAGACGTCAGCTGTCGGGAGCATGCTGACTGGGGGCAAAACGGCGGTCTGCAAGATGACATCACTTCCGGCCCAGTGTGTGCGAGGTTTCCCGGGAATGGGGTTTAAAAACCAGTTAAGCTTTTCCAGCTGGGCGCCATTCGAGTAAGACTTCTTCTTTCTGTCATCGCGACGCAGCGCAACTACAGCTTGTCCTGCATTTGTATTGTTTGTCCATGTGTGTTTTATACTCTGATGTTTCATGTGAGAATGATGTTTCATCGGGTTGTACTTCTGCAATCAGCTGTCAATAAACTTGACTTCTTTGATCATGCTTTGGGGAAGAGCACAGGATTGAAAAGTTGGTAATATATCTTTACTGCCTATGGACGCTGCGAGACCAGCTGAGTTCCTCCATCAATTCTGTGTTCTTACTACAGACTTTCACATTTCACACTTCAGAGCAAATGAGCTTTAATAACAGTTTAATAGAAGCGTTGGATTTTAATGTCAGGAGAACATGTTTCGTCTGGTTTGAGCCTTGGCAACTCAAACTTTAATAAATCTGGAAAATTAACTTGGATAGAGAGAACATATAGAATATTACATCCCTGTACAGGCCCTTCAGCCCATGATGTTGTGCTGGCCCATGTCAACCTGCTCAACAAACTAAATCTTCCCTACCTCATACCCGTAACCCTCGATATTTCTTGCATCCATGTGCTTGGCTAAGAGTCTTTTAAATGTCCCGATTGTACCAGCCTCCACCACCATCCTTGACAGTGCACCCACTACTCTCTGTGTAACTCCGACATCTCCCCTAAACTTTCCTTCCTTCACCTTGTACAGATGTTCTCTGGTGTTTGCTACTCTTGCTGCAGGGGAAAAAAAATACTGATCCCTCTACCATTTTATGACATGATTTTTTTGACTTACGATGGGATTGTGGGAACATAACCCCATTGTAAGTTGAGAGCTACCTGTAATCCCATCTGCCAACAGTTGGACCACATCTCTCTATTGTTCATTTGTCGGTCTGAATGTCTCCTTTGACCTGCAACATCGACTGGGTATTTCCCTCTCTAGACCCCTGAGCTCCTCCAGTAGTTTGTTATCTGCTCTAGATTTCAGCATTTGCCGTCTCTTTTTGCTCTACAGCATAGACTTGATGGGCCAAAAGGCTTTCTTCCTTGCTATATCTCATCATTATTGTTTCAATCCCACTGCTGAGTTTAATTTATTTGAGAGAAACAGAATGGTTACAGGCCCTTGAGCCCATGGTTCCCAAATACGCCCATGTGACCTACTAACATGGGAGAAAGCTAGGACACCCAGAGGAGACCCACATGGACATGGGGAGAGCGTACAAACTCCTTACAACAACAGATTCGAACCTAGGTCGCTGGCATAGTTCTAACCGCTACACTTTTGTCAATATCAGATGGTTTCACTGAGAAGGGACGAGTTTGAGGAGACACATTTGAGGAGTTGAAGGGCCTGTTGTCCTGCTATAAAAATACATCACTCTGACAAAAGCACATGGACAATAATTCAGCCATCTGTTGTCTCCAAGGTTCACGGTTCCCCAGGAGAGAGCAATTTAGTTTTACATCTCTCTTCTCATTTCTGGGCCATTGGTCGCTTTTTGTTCCAGATTTTTCAATCAGAAGAAGTCATCTTTTCCCACTTAATTTATTAAAATGCTCTAACAACTTGAAAAATTTATTCACAACCTTGTAGTCTTCCCTTCTCCATTGAAAATACCTTAACTATCTCTTGCCTTGAATTGAGAACAGGAAATGTGCCAACAAATTTACAAGTCGAAATTAATGCCATCACCCATAATCTGGTCTGGGTCCCTCTATTCCCTGCTTGCTCACATGTTGGTCTAAATGCCTTTCAAACATTGGCCTCCTTTCTGCATTCAAGCATCTCTGCTGAGACAATGATCCAGGCACAAACCACTCTCTGTATTAAAAACTTGCCTCACACATCTCTTTTTAACTTTTCCCACTCTTATCTCAGAGGGTTTGTTCAGCTCTCACTGCCTCAGTAGAGCAGCCAACATCCTGAAAGACCCTCACTACCCTGGTCATCATCTGTTTGACCTGCTGCTCTCTGGTAGACATTTTAGGTCCATTAAATCACAGACAAACAGGCTCAAAACCAATTTTTACCCCAGAGCTCTACATGAACTGAATACTGCCAAACATTGAATATTGTATTGTTTTATGGTGGTGCTGCTTTTAGATCTTATTTGCTTGATTTACGTGTGCACCATCAGGATGTGTACTCCCCATGTCTGTGTGGGTTTTCCCCAGAGGCTCTGGTTTCCTCCCACTGTTCCTCCCGCTGGGGGTTGTAGGTCAATTGGCTTGTAGGCTGAAAAGGTCTGTCACTGTGTGATGCACGGTCGACCACACCATATACTGGGGTGAATGTGGTAAAATAACTATAGTACATATTTGTCATATGTAAATAACATGACCTTTCTTGGTTGACCCTGTTCTCACTGTGACCCCTCCCTCATTCTTCCCCATAAAAGCTGTCATGCCACAAGCCTGCCCCCAGTTCGAGTCCAGGTCAGTGTGAGTGACCAACACAGGGATGCTGTTCATTCTCTTGCAAATAAAATTGATGCATGACCAATTACACAAAGATTAACTGTTGCCGAAACTGAAGGGTTTCATTTGCGAGATAGACATCATCCCTGTGTTGGTCGCTCACACTGACCTGGACTCGAACTAGGGGCAGGCTTGTGGCATGGCGGCCTTTATGGGGAGAAGGGAGAAATCACAAGCTGGCCAGTGAGAGCAGAGTCAACCAGGAAAGGTCACGACATTTACAGACAACAAATATGTACAATAGTTGTTTCACCGCACCATGCTGTATATCTATATTATAAATTAAAACTAAATAAACTCCAATCCTAGTGAATTTCTTCTGAACCCTCTATTAAGCCTTCACATCCTTTCTAACAATCTGGAAGAGGGGACAGAGTACAGTGTATTTAACTTTGCTGATGGCACTACATAAAAGCAAATTGAGCAGAAGATACGGAATGTCTGCAGAGAGATACTAGATATAGATAGGCTAAGTGAGTGGGCAAGGGTTGGGCAGATGGAGTACAATGTTGGCAAGTGTGAGGTTATCCACTTCGGAAGGAAAATTGGAAGATCAGATTATTATTTAAATGAAAATGATTGACAGAAAGACTTGGGAGCACTTGTGCATGAATCACGAAAGATTGGTTTCCAGGTACAGCAAGCTATTAAGAAGGCAAGTGGAATGTTGGCCTTCATTGCAAGAACAATTGAATTTAGCAACAGAGAGGTGATACTGCAACTCTACAGGGTACTGGTAAGCTGTATCTGGAGTACTGCATGCAGTTTTGGTCTCCTTCCTTGAGGAAGGATGTACTGGCTTTGGAGGCAGTGCCGAGGTTCACCTCTTTGGTTCCATTGATGAGGGGGTTAGCCTTTGAGGAGAGAAAGTTTTGCATAACTTCCAGTCTTTTGGAGTTATTGATGCATCAACCCTCACATTCATCAGGTCACTCACATTAACTCTACAAAATCTTTCAAGTGTTTGATTAACTCTTCCACTTCTAAGTGCTCATTAATATGACCTCCTGAATATGTGGGGCTATACTTCAGGGGTAATTAGACAGGAAAACATTGTAAGTCATCCTGATCCATCATCAGTTCTATTGCTCACAGTTCCACAGGACATTAAAGAATCACTGTTAATTGGTGTGGTTCATGAAATATCAATCTTTTGATGCAGTTATCATAATATGTTAACTAATAATGAATTGTTGATTGGCAGATTGCAGAGAGTTAGAATACAGGGTTCATATTCTGGTTGGCTGCCACTTACTAGTGAGCGTTCTACAGGTGAACGCTTCTTTTTATGTCGTATATTATGGTTTGGATTATGAAATGGATGGGTTTGTGGCCGAGTTTGCAAATGATACAAAGGTAGGTGGAGGACTAGGTAGTGTTGAGGAAAACTGGGAGGTTGCAGGAGGATATAGAGAGATTAGGAGAAGGGGCAGAGACATGGCAATGAAATAGAATGTCGGAATGTATTTGGTCCGGCATTTTGGTGGAAAATAGAAACAAGATTATTTTCTAAAAGGGGTACATCCTTTCTTAAATGAGGAGCCCAAAACTGCTCACAATACTCCAAGGGAGGTCTCACCAGTGCCTTATAAGACCTCAACCACATCTCTGCCCTTATATTCTATTCCTCTTGAAATAAATGCCAACATTGCATTTGCGTTCTTTACCACTGATTAACCAGAGGCTCCGATAATTCAGTGGTTAGAGCTCTGGTGTCTTGTAAACCAGGGGGTTGAGAGTTCATTCTTTGCTGGGACTTCGTTTGTTTGAGGGGCGCTTGACATAGTGGCAACTCTCTGTCTTCCTTATGGTATATAGTATTATGTGACAATAATAGAACCTTTATATGCAAGTAAAGGCTATCCTGCATGAGGACTCCCAGTTTCCTTTGCACCTATTTTCAATTTTTACCGAATTTAGAAAATAATCCACCACTATCAACTCAGCTCTCACCCTCGCCTCCTCTATTTCCTGCTCATCTGCCCTGGCCTCCTCTGCCCTCAGACGCAACACACATAGAATCGCTCTTGTCCTCACCTACCAGCCTATCCGAGCTCCTGATGCCCCGACCCCAGACACTCTATTAGGCCTCAGGTGCTCACCTATCTGAGATCCCGATGCCCCGAATGTGGACCCTCGCCCTGACCGCCCACCCATCAGAGCTCTTGACACCTTGGCCACAGACTCTCTTCTAGGCCCCAGCTGCCCGGCCATCTGAGCTCCCGATGCCCTGAATGATGCAGTTACTTATCGAGGTCAAAGATATGACTCATGTCAAAGCCGACCCCCACCCCAAATTTGGCCCAAAAAATTGGTCAAAAAAGCTTAACTATATATGGTAACTAAGCTAAAACCAATCTGCTGATTGTGCACGTGGATTCCAACCCAAAATGTTGACCATTCTTTGCCTCTCAATTTCTCCTGCAGGTTGTGTTTTGTTTGAAGATCCAGCATCTGCTGTCTTGGGAACAGGATGAGGTCTTGGGTGTTCCCAAGATGAGGTCTTACAGTCTAGATCTTCTAAAATATCTGTCTTCTTGCACAAATTTGGCTTCCACTCCATCACCATCAACTCAGCCCTCACCCACGTCTCCTCCAATTCCTGCTCATCTGCCCTGGTCCTCTCTGCTCCCTGATGCAACAAACATAGAATCACCCTTGTCCTCACCTACCAGCCCACCAGCCTCCGCATCCAACGCATCATCCCGAATTTCCAGCATCTACAATAGGTTTTCACTACCAGACACATTTTTCCTGCTCCTCTCCTCTCTGGCTTCCATTGGGACTGCTCCCTCCATGACTCTTTCATGCACTCATCCCTCCCCCCAATCGGGCCCCTCCCCAAACACCTCCGGCACCTTCCCCTTTAGCTGCAGGAGATGCCACACTTGCGCCCAACACCTCCTCCCTCAGCACAGTCCAGGGCCTCAACAAGGCCTTTCAAGTGAAGCAACACTTCACTTGTATATGCACAGGACTGATTTATTGCAGCCAGTGCTCCCTTTGTGGCCTTCTCTACATCGGAGAGACTGGCCGCCGATTGGGAGATTGCTTTGCTGTGCACCTTTACTCCAACCGCGCCAGTGACAGAATCCTCTCAGTAGGCAACCATTTCAGTTCTGTGTCACAGTCTGTAAGGTAAAACATCATGAGATGGGAATGTGTAGGGAGTTACCCTGTACAGGGCAGTAACAAGAAGGGGAGGTGTCCTTGTACTCCTGTTAGGTAAAACATCATGAGATGGGACCGGAGAAGGAGTCACCCAGTACTAAGGAGTAACAGAATGCATCCTTGTACTTACAAGATAAGAGAGACATTGATGGATTGAGAGGCAGGAAGCTAGCAGGGAAAGGATAGCAACAGTTTTAGTCATTGGACAAGTAATGATATGATGATGTTCTAAGCATGTATCCAAGGGTATAAAAAATCACCATTTTGCTGATAACGGCAGAATGCATTCTCCGACTAACTTTGTTAGTCGCAAGTGTTACAATCCGGTAATAAAGAACAAAGAACCCTGATTTCGACTCAGCCTGGTGTTTGTCTCACTCATTCATGAACAAAGCAGACCTAACAATTTGGTGACCCCGACGTGATGGGTGAGTGAACACTGGACGACGGTTTCTGTTTTTTCTGACAATCATCTCAGCCGGCTGATAAAAAGGTCCAGAGAAGCCTGTTTTAACAAAATTCTCTTTTTTTTAAAAAATCTTTATGATTGTCAGTAAGAACTGGAGATCGGACAAATTAGACGACCACAATTGAAGGTCGCATGCCAGGATTGTAACACGTAAGTGATTACAGACAAGATAAAAGTCCTTAAGGTGTTTGAATGACATTTATTAAGTGCTTCGCAAGAAACTACTAGAGTTTAAAAGTCTTTATTGTGTCGTTGCAAAGTCCAATAGAGTGAGAAGGTGGTCTATAAACAATTGAGGACCTGAGTTTTCTGCCCTAAACTGGTTATTAAGAGGAGAAATCTCCCACGTGAAGGTTGGGCTTTGAAAGAAAACAAAGGTTCAGGCTTATTGGCCTCAATTGTATCTGAGAGACTGACTTATAAATGTCCGGTAGGTATGATAATGTCTGTACACTTGAGAAGTTAAGAATTTATTTCCCCAATTCGCCGTGGTGGAATACCACAGCAGACACTAGAGACCTTGAGACAACAAAAAAAGTACTCAGGGACGCCTGCCTGGTGAACAAGAACGACGACAGAAGGCTGCGACAGCTGTGTCCGGATCAGGTAGGAGATATTAATGAAAAAGTTGACAAACTCCTAAGAGACACCCAGTTTATTCGAAATACTTTTGATAAGTTAAATGAGGGTATTCCCAACATCACCAAGGAGATAAAGTTACGTAAATTCATAGATTGGTACAGGGAAACAGGACAAAAGTATAGCCCAAATATTTGGTTTTCTAGTTGTAATTTAACTTTCAGACCCCTTTGGGAAAACAGAGAGTGGAAAACGAGCAATCAGAGTATACAGGACAGTCTGAAGTCAATTGGAGGACAAGACTTCGAGACTGTTCCTTTAAAAGATATTAGTCATCCAGCTTGCAAGGAGACATTTTTAAAAGCAATTTTCGTTGACATAGATCCCCTAAACGGACAAAAACCTAAATTAAAACAGGCATTAGAAAGCGGTCCCGCAGCTATGGCTGTACAGTTGCCTGCTAAGACTTTTGACCAAGTTATTAAGGAAATTAATCAGGAATTAGAGGAGCGAAATACCAGTAATGCGGCATTGGAAAAACAAAAAATGCTCCGAAAATGTGTAGACCGCTGGAGGAAGAGGGGTTGGTTACCCGGGGGCACTGAGATGTTCCTGACAGGTGAGAGAAAAAAAAAAAATTTTAAAACGTAGAGGCTTAGATAAGCTGGAAGAAACAAAACACAGAAGGGAAAGGAAAAGTGCCTGTTTCCAGTTTCCAGCCACGAAGTGTCCGGGTTTGCTCTCTCCCTCCCTCCTTTCACCCTCCCCCCTCTCTCTTCTCTCCCCCTCTCTCTCTTCTCCCCCCCCCTCCTCTCTCACCCACTCCCCCTCCCAATCCCAATCTGTGGCGGTGCTGCCCTGAAATCCCCAGGTTGGGCAGGGCAGAGAAATACAATTTGGTTTTAATTTTGTGCCCACAATTCCAGCTCCGCATCAAATGGGATCCTGTTTTATCCTCTCTCCCTCCCTTTTTCCCGCACCCCCACCATTGCGGGATCAGGGCAGACATTGTGGGCTGACGTGTAGCTCACTCGAGGTGGGAGGGAAGGAAGGAGTGATAGTTCCCAGTGGTGGGAGACCCAATCTGATCCAGACCAGTGATCACAGGATGAGAACCTTTTAAAACCTTTGAAACGAAAGTGTTAATCTGAAGACTTTTCTCCCAGTGGGGCCAGTGCAAGGCATTTTCTCTCTCTATCTCTTGTGCTCTGTGTATCTGCCTCTCTATCTCTTTCTCTCGCTATGCTCTCTCTCTCTCTCTCTCTCTCTCTCTCTCTGGCACCCCAGATGGGACACTGGAGTCACGTCCCTTATATTCAGATATTGAGACACTGGGGTGTGACAAGAACCACGGGAATAGGGATACATCAGACGAGGTACAGGCCCCTTTAATAAAAATAGAAGGGGGAGTAATAGATGTAGAGACCCCTCTGGAGTCCAAGAAAATAGAAAAGGAGTTAGAGATACAGAAATGGAACATGAAAAAGGTTCAGGATAACATTAAAAACTTAAACAGAGATATTAATGTGCTGGGGCAGATCAGTGAGGATCAAAAAGAATTAATGGTAGGTGTATTTAAGGAAGTGGAAAAGATAACTACAACACTGTCAGGAGAAATTAAAGCTGAAGGAATGGTAATAGGAGTAAAGGACGAAAAGTGTAGTACAGATGAGGAAACGAGATACGATCCACCATGGGAGGAAAGTAAAAGGAAAAGACTCGGGAGGGAGAAAAATAGACATGCCTACCTGGACATAGTTAGGACAAAAGAGAAAGATGTGAAACAACTAAACTATGGCCGAAAAGATTATCTTAGAGATGAACGTGACCAATATACCTTTGACCCTGAGACATTGGAAACTGATAGGGACAGTGACAGTGACAAAGAAGAGTCAGAACAAGGTGGGATAAATAAATGCATGCCAAGAGTAAAGAAGGAGCAGAAATCCCCAAAATTGAGATATCAATGCCCATTACTGATCACTGGACGGGGAACTCAAAAATATGTACCCTGGTCATGAATGGACTTAGAGAGTTTAATGAAAAAACTACCTCCGTTGAGTAATGGGGCTAGTCCATGGATTTCTTGTTTTGAGCGAGAAACCTGCCAAGAACAATTAGCACTCGCAGATGTCAGAACTATCATGATAAAATTAAAGGCAGAAGGGGCCCTGAAGCAAATAGAGAAAATTGTAAGAAGCAGTAAATTGGGGGATGAAATAGAATTTAACCCACTTCGGAATAAATTTTGGGAAGCACTTAGAGAAACATTTCCTACACCCTATAGTTTGGATGCCTTGGTAACCCTTCAACTAAAGGAAGGAGAGACTGCACACGAGTATTTCACTCGAGCATGGGACTTATGGGAAACAGGGACTGGAGAAAGACCCGACCACAGCCCCTTAGGAAGGGCTCACTTTCGTAATGGGATAATAAACGGACTACCTGCTACGGTTCAAGCAAAATTAAGGGACATTGTGGGATTAGAGACAATGTCAGAGGATTTGTGGAAAAGACACCTGACACATGCAATCAAACGACATCGTCAATCAGAGCATGCTAAGTCAGAAAGTGCGTCCCAGAAGGAGGTGGACAAAACAACCGATAAATTGGTGAGAGCCATAGAACATATAGGGGTTAAATTAGCGGCCCAACAGATAGTCCCACAGGTCATGGGGCCAGTGATAAATCCGGGACCCCAAGTAAGAAATGGTTGGGAAAGACAGCTAGGTACAATGTATAGAGGGGAACATGCAGTATGCAGGTACTGCCAAAATCCTGGACACTACCAGCGGAACTGTCCGGAGGCTGGGAGAGCAAGGGGAAAAAGATTACCCTCTATTAGAGGCTATCGGGGAAGAGGAGGAAACTTAAGAGGACAAGCAAGGGGTAGGGGTGGACATATTGATGGGCCCCAGAGAATCGGGGGGTGGCAGAGTGATCAACAAGTCCAGGCACCTCAGTGTAATGACTATATTGAGGAAGGTGCTGAATTTGATTATTGACGGTGCCCAGGAGAATCAAAAATCACGCCTCCCTGGGAGCCACCAAAAATTTGGGGGACGGTAAATGGAGAAAAAATTGAATTTATGGTTGACACAGGGGCAGCAGTTACGACAGTGATTAAAAAACCCCCAGGGAGCACATTTTCGGGCAAAACATTATCTACAATAGGATTCTCCGGGATAAAGGAAACACAGCCCTATACAGATAACATCGACATGACATTTGGACGACAAAGGGTTAAAACGCCTGTCCTGGTTGTGCCAAGTTGCCCCATTAATTTATTAGCAAGGGACATTCTTACCAAACTAGGAATAACCATACAATGTTCTGAGAAGGGCCTTCGGTTAACATACCCAGGGGATACAATAAGAAGGGGAGGACAGTTTATAGTAATGACCCCATCTAACGCTTCAGAAGTATTTTCTGGAGTCGGCTACTGTATGATGAACCAGGCCCAGGGCTGATTAAACAGTTTTTTGAGTGGAGGGCCAGTATTCCTCGGTATGGGGATTACCATTATCCACTAGATCCTATGCATGTTACATTAAACTACACCATCCACCCGGACCAGGAATATGAGGAGAGGTGGGACTCTCTAAAAGAAGGGAAGACAGAAACGATACATTGTCCATTTATCTTTGTAGGTAAGGAGGGAATAGCTGCTATGGTTGTCATGACAGAAGAACAAATGGAGTGGTTCTGCTTAGGAGTAGAAAGTGTGCCTCATGTGACCTTGGGTATTGACAAAGATCATCACGCTCGACAGCTGGGTCCGATGGTAAAGGAAGCGATAGGGTGTGAATACAGGCAGACAGAAATCCCGGGATATTCCACCTCGGAGGGAGGAAAATTTGTCAGACTGAATATTGAAGCATGGGACCAGGTAGTGAATGAGAAAGTAGAAAGAGACCGAGCCATAGAAGGAGAAAATATTGATCACAGAGACTCAGACAAATATCTTTCTAATCTGAGTCCACATATATGGACAACGGGGCCCTATGATGTGGGAGTAATAAAAGGAGAGGTATTTCTAGAATTGGCCAACCCCGGGCAGAAACCAATATGGAGAAAACAATACCGCTTGTCGCCCAGTCAGGAGGAGGGTATTAAAGGAACGATAGAAGGGTTAATGGAGTCAGGGGTTTTAAGGGCGGCACCTGACAGTATGTGGAACACGCCCATCATGCCTGTTCCCAAACAGGGTAGAAAAGACTGGAGGATGGTACACGACCTCCGGGAGATTAACTTGGCTACCAAGACTATCGGGAGACCAGTCCCAGACCCATATGTAGCACTTAGGGCTCTGAGTCCGGAGCACGAATACTATACTGTCATTGATCTGGCAAACGCATTCTTCTGCTTGAAATTAGCTGAGGAATGCCAAGACTGGTTCACTTTCACTTACCAAGCACATCGGTACACATACACTAGATTACCTCAGGGTTATAAGGACAGTCCAGGACTGTTCAATCAGGCCCTTAGCGAAATCCTAATGAAATTAAAGCTCCCGGAAGATGTTACACTGATTCAGTATGTAGACGACCTACTATTAGCAGGGAAAACGCCACATGGGTGCCTGACAGGGCAGCCAAACAGGTTACTGGTTATCATGAACATATACAGGGGATGATTTTGAGGTCCCATAACAAAAAAAATGAATCTGAAACTAAGGAGACTTGTAGCAGATTGAATGACTACACAGATGAGTTTTGTGGAGGAAGAGTGCTGTACAACTGGCTCCCCGCTAACTGGGATGGTCGGTGTGCTCTAGTAACCCTTAATGCGCCAGTGCTGATTGTCAAAATGCAGGAGGGAGACGAGGATTCCCTAGAATTGCGCCACACAGAGAGTTGGCTGTGGAGAAAAAGGAGGAGTGTTGGACTCTTGGGGCCGGGAGGAAGGAACCCTGATGGGGTATGGATTGATGCCATTGGCCAAGCCCGGAATATTCCGGACGAATTTAAATTAGCCGATGAGATTGCAGCTGGGTTTGAAAGCTTTCCTGTTTTTAGTGCAATTTTTCCCATCACTGTAAATAAAAATGTTAATAGGATCAACCTTATTCACTATAATGTCCAGCGCCTTGCAAATTTGACCAGGGACGTTGTTGAGGCAATACATCAACAACTGTCAGAAACTTCCCTTATGACACTTCAGAATAGGATAGCGATTGATATGGTCCTGGCAGAGAAAGGTGGAGTGTGTGCTATGTTTGGAGATCTATGCTGCACTTCTATCTCTAATAACACAGGGCCAGATGGATCACTCACTAAGGGGTTAACGAAACTTAGGGCATTGGCGAAAGAATTAAAAGCCCAGTCTGGAGTCTCCAATCCTGTTTTATCCTGGTTACAGGGAGTGTTTGGGAGATGGAGCACATTGTTAGGACAACTTTTGCTGGGTTTGTTCATTTCTGTGTCAATTTTTATCACTTGTGGCTGTTGTTGTATTCCATGCATTCGAACGCTGGTCACGAGGACCATAGAGAGAGCCTTTGCTGACCGTGATGAACTGCCTCCGAAATATCAAGCTGTGCAGGCTGTGGAGCAAGACTATCTCACATTACAGGAGGCGGAGAAAGTTGCTGAGATCGATCTGGAGTCTGATGGGGAATGTGATGGAAAGGAGGGATTGTGAATTAGATTGTTACACATATAATTTTAACCTTGCTTGTAACCTAAATATTATAACCTTGATTGTAGAACAAATATTATAACATTGATTGTAACACAAACATTATTAATCAGATTGTAGAACAAGTATTATGAATTAGATTGTAGACCATATGTTAACTTGGGAATTTACTAATGTACGGGGGGTTAGCTAGTTTTTTGCTTGGGGGCAAATGGGATGAAACTTGTAAACGGGCAATGGGATCGGGGTGACGGATGGGGGGTGTACGCAAAGGAGGGTTGGGGGAGCCCTCGCCCACCAGCCGAACTACCCTGTGAACAGAACCCGTATAGAGCTTGGCAATAATAGGCGAACTAATGTAACGCGGTGGTAGCATAGTCAGGGCGAGATTGTCCTCTAAAGAGGACAAAGGAGGGATTGTAAGGTAAAACATCATGAGATGGGAATGTGTAGGGAGTTACCCTGTACAGGGCAGTAACAAGAAGGGGAGGTGTCCTTGTACTCCTGTTAGGTAAAACATCATGAGATGGGACCGGAGAAGGAGTCACCCAGTACTAAGGAGTAACAGAATGCATCCTTGTACTTACAAGATAAGAGAGACATTGATGGATTGAGAGGCAGGAAGCTAGCAGGGAAAGGATAGCAACAGTTTTAGTCATTGGACAAGTAATGATATGATGATGTTCTAAGCATGTATCCAAGGGTATAAAAAATCACCATTTTGCTGATAACGGCAGAATGCATTCTCCGACTAACTTTGTTAGTCGCAAGTGTTACAATCCGGTAATAAAGAACAAAGAACCCTGATTTCGACTCAGCCTGGTGTTTGTCTCACTCATTCATGAACAAAGCAGACCTAACAAGTCCCACGTTCATAAGTCTGTCCATGGCCTTATGAACTGTCCCACCAAGACCACCACAAATTGGAGGAAAAACACCTGATTTTCTGTCTGGGTTCTCTCCAGCTGGATGGCATTAACATCAGCTTTTCCAATTGTGCTAACCTGCTCTCCTCTTCCCCTTTCCTCCTTCCCTTCCCTTTTCCAGTCTTCTCCCTCCCTTCCCCCTCCCTTCACCTAGCCATTCCTCCTCCCCTTGATCGTTGCTGTCCCCTCCCTCCCTTCTCCACCTATCACCACCTGCTATTGCAACCATCCCTCCCTCCCTACTCTTTTGTTCGGATGCCTGCCAACATTTTCCCACACCTTGATGAAGGGCTCAAGCCCGAAACGTCGGTTATGTACTTATACCTTCGTTATATAAAGGACGCTGTTTGACCTGCTGAGTTTCTCCAGCTTTGTCTTTTTACTTACGGTAAACTCATTACTTGGGCCTCACATGAGCTGTCACAATCAGGTACAAAAATGTTTTTAAGGATCCATGCAACCTGCATCAGCAGCTGTGGCCCAGGGGCCACCTGACAGAAACTTTTAGAAAATGTTGGGGTCAAGTCCCACTCAAGGACTATGAACTTGTTTTACATAGAGCATTGCAGCACAGTACAAGCCCTTCTCCTCACGATGTGCCAATCTATATAAATCTATTCAACAAACTAAACCTTCTGTCCCTCACATCCATAGATCTATTTCTTCAGTATAAGGGTATTAAAGGTTACGGAGAGAAGGCGGGGACGGGGTACTGAACTTTAAGATCAGCCATGATCTCGTTGAATGGCGGAGCAGGCTCGAAGGTTCGAATGACCTACTCCTGCTCCTATCTTCTATGTTTCTATGTTTCTATAACCCTCTTGCATCTATGTGCCTGTCTGAGCCTTTTAAATGTCCTGATTGAACCAGCCTCCACTGCCATCCTTGACAATGGCACCCACTATTCTCTGTGTGAACTTGACGTCTCCCCTAAACTTTCCTCTCCTCACCTTGTGCAGATGTCCTCTGCTAATCTCGCTCTGATGACTGTCCACCACATCTCTGCCTCTCATAATCTTGTAGACCTCTAAGAAGTTACCTCTTTGTCACTTCAAAGAGAAAAACTCCAGCTCTGTTAACCTTGCCTCTTAAGACATGTTCTCCAATTCTGGTAAATCTCCTCTACACCCTTTCCACAGCTTCCTCCAATCCAGGCAACATCCTGGTAAATCACCTCTACACCCTTTCCACAGCTTCCACATCCTTCCTGTAATGAGGTGAACTAGAACTGGACACGTATAATTCTCATGAGCCTTTCCTGTCTTCTGCTTCCTCAACCATCTGTATAATTCTGTTGACACTGTGGTAAAATGAAAAAAAAAGACCCACACAAATGCTGGAGAAACTCAGCAGGTCAAACAGTGCCTTTATGAAGCAACGGTAAAGATACAGAACCAACGTTTCGGGCCTGAGCCCTTCATCGAAGGGTGTCCTTTTCTGCCCATTTTTTTTCCCTGAGTCAGCGGGACAAACCTATCCAGAACCTGGTGCAAATGGTCACTAAACATCTGGCATATTGGGTCTGTGCTTTTCCCATCCCTTCATGATCAGCACTTAACCTCTTTCTGTTCGTGCCTGTATTCCCATTGTCGTTAGTGCCTCAAAGTGTATCTCCGCCACCTCTCTGAGTGAAGGAGAGGGAGGGGGAGACAGAGAGAGGGAGAATGGGGAGAGAAGAGAGAGAAAAAGAGGGAGGGTGAGTGAGGGAGAGTGTGAAAGGGAGAGAGGGAGTGAAGGAGGGAGACAGAGAAGGAGAGAGAGAGAGTCAGAGGCAAAGAGAAACAGAGGGAGAAAGAGGAGGAGAGGAGAGAGAGAGAAATGATAGCAAGTAGGACACAGAGAAAATGTTCTACACGCAGAGCAACTTTAAATTAATTGCTGTTCTGCTCATTTAAGGGGTTGGATCTTGAACAATATTTCCCTCAAATTATCATGAACACAACTCTCACATTTCTCCCCTCACTCTTCCGGCATGGTTGTAAACAAACTAAATTGGTTATGGAAACCAAAATGAATCTCAAAAGCCTCATATTTAAAACACGCGACACATTCAAATCAACCTGCCTCATTGCATTGGGCTCTCCATAAAACAAGAACTTTCCACTGTTCTAATAAATCAGGCTCTTACTAGTAAATGCATAATTTTCATATTATTTTACTGTTGGCTGAATATTTTTCTTTATATTTTCTTTTCTGAATAAAAGGGTGTCAAGGGATTAGGAAGTTAAGGCTCATTAAATTGTGAACAGACCCTACCATGATTAAGAGTCATTGCTTTTATGCATTATGGAATTAAACCCTCAGGCTGAGATTGTCCATATTGACAAAGCTGTCTGCCTGAGGTCATCCCATTTTGGTCAGAGAGCATGCCCTACTCATCCATGCCAACTAAGTTGGCATTCTGGGCTAGTTTCATCTTCCTGCATTAGGCTCATAGCCCTCTAAATATTGTTTACATCACAAGATCACAAGATAAAGGAACAGAAGTAGGCCGTTTGGCCCATCGAGTCCGCTCTGCAACTCCACCCTGAGCTGAACCATTCTCACATCTAGTTCCAATTTCCAGCCTTTTCCTCATATCCCTTGATCAGCTCACTCCATATGCCCAACCCCTTGTGTGCGAAGAAGGTGCCCCTGAGTTCCCCTTTAAATCATTCTCCTCACTCCTTAAACCAATGCCCTTGGGTTTTATATTCTCCTACCCTGGAAATACATTGTGAATATCCACCTGACAGGGGCCCCTCGTGATTTTAAAAACATCTCTCATGAACTGCTCATACAAACCCTTCGTGACGCAACCATTTATTTAAAAATAACCATTTATTTTAGCCTTTGTCTCTATGTATTGTTTATCTGTATGTGTATTATGTCTGCATGCGTTTTTGCAGGACTGGAGAATACTGTTTCGCTGTGTTGTAAAATTGGATGATTAATAAACTTGAACTTGTCCCTAACGTCTCCCCTCAGCCTCCTGCACTCTAGAAAAAAAAATCCCAGATTATCCAGTGCCTCTTTTCAAATGGGATCTCTACTGTCCCCATAACATTCTTGTGAATCGTTTCTGTACCTTAATTTAGAACATAGAACACTACAGCACAGTATAGGCCCTTTGGCCCTCAAGGTTATATTGGCCTATATATTCCAACCAAAAAAACTAAGCCCACCCTACTTCGTAACCCTCTATTTTTCTTTCATCCATGCACCTTTCCAAATGTCTCTTCAATACCCCTAACGTTTCAGCCTCCACCACCACCCTTGGCAAAGCATTCCTGGCACCCACAATCTGTGTAAAAAAACTTACCCCTGATGCCTCCCCTAAACTTTACTCCCGTCACTTTGAAGACTTTATGTGGTCATGTCTGAAGAGCTGAAGAGTCTGCGGGATCCCCTCGCTGTCCTCTATTGAAGTTATTCACTGGGAGCGTTGCTCAAGAATTATAGATCACCTTTTCCATTCAGGATCTTTGACCCACGACCATCAGGAAGGAGGTACAGCAGCATCAAAATCAGGTCTGCCAGGCTGGGAAATAGCTTCTTCCCGCAGGCTGCGCAATTTGATGTACGGTATCCAGAAACTGATTAAATTATTCCAAAATATGTATGCATATTTATTTTACATCATATCTTTAAATTAAAACTTTTAGAATTTAGACATACAGCACAGTAACAGACCTTTTTGGCCCACGAGCCTGTGCCGCCATATTACACCCAATTGACCTACAATCCCCGGCATGTTTTTGAAGGGTTGGAGGAAACCGGAGCACCTAAAGAAAAACCGTGCAGACACGGGGGTGAACGTACAAACTCTTTACAGACAGCGCAGGATTCGAACGCTGGTCCCGATTAGTGGTGCTGTAACTACATTGCTACCGGAACGTTAACCGTGCCGCCGAATAGTTGATTGTTTTCCTGAAGGGGCCTGTTCCTGTGCTGTAGTGTACTCTGGTTCTACGGTTTATTTTGTGTGTGTAAGTGTGTCTGGAGAAACATTGTTTTGTCTGGTTGTTTATGTACAGTCAAATGTTCTTAAGTGTGAACCTATTCCAGGCAACGCTGATTCTTCACGCTTACATCTGGAAGATGGAAATTCCGATGGAAGAATATGTCAAAACTTTCAAATGACAGTTTGGCTACCTATCCACGAAAAAGAAAATTTGGTGATGATATTAAAGGATTGGAGTCTCCGGTGCGACAGAGTATATAAAGGTGTTTGGGAGATAGATTGGGAAAGGTTTATTAGAGCAGGTCACACACAAACACTTTAAAGCACAGCATTTTTGCTGGAGCTTTTGCAAAAGTGACTGTTATTTGCAAAAGGCAACAAATGTAACATGCAGTGGCCTCTTTGTCTGGGAAAACAGAATTTACTGTCTGGAAGGTCAAGTGATCTTTGCTGACAGAGAGCAGGAAAAAAAAAGGATTTTCTCTCAGAGAGGAGGGAGTAAGGGAGAGAGAGGAGAGACACAGACATCAGTTCCAGAGGTACAAGCTGGCAAGCTTTGGAAGACGGCCTGGTCAAAGGAGAGGACTGGCTATCCGGTATTTCCCTTGGAATAGGAGAAACAGAAAGGAACTCTGTGGTGACCTGAATCAAGAAAATCTCTCTCTCTGAAAACCATCAAGAACCCTTCTGAGTGGTAACCATTTACCTGTTAAGCACCAAAGCCTGGTGAACTTTATTAATGTTAACTTCTGTGCACAGAGCAAGAATTGTCTGCAACCAGTGAGATTGGATTGCGAACCAAAGAACTTTGCTGAACTTACACACGTGAACTTCGAATTAGAAGGGGGTTTAAGTGAGTCAATAGAGATGTTAAAGTTTGATTCCATCTTCATGTTCAAAGATAATTAAAAGCAACTTTTGTTTAAGCAACCCTTTGGCTGCTGGGTTTTGGGGTCCTCTGGACTCGTAACACCAGAACAAGAAGAAATAAGAACGTAATGAACCAACTACCACCATGATGGAGTTGGTCGGCCTTGAGCCAATCTATCATTCGATCAGATCAATACTGCCCCAACCATTCCAACCTTTAGTTGATGACTGGGCACTGCTTTTGCCATTCAGACTTGCCCTCTGCAATTTTGTTTTAATTCTTGCACGACCTGTTGCCTAATGTGCTGAGGTAACACGCAAAGAATTTAGAGAGCGTTTAGGATCTGCTTCCGTGCTGTCGGTTTGAGCCACAAATGATCAAGGAAGGACTCTTGCACTATATTGAATTTTTGCTCTCTCTGCATGACGCAGTCAGTTTGTTTACATGTGTATGTTGAGTACAGTTTTGTATGTGGTAAATTCTGCTTTGCCCTCAGGAAAAAGAATCCCAGGGTTATATGAGATGTAATTTATGTACTCTGACAATAAATCTGAAATCTGATATTCATGTAAATGAACTTGGCTCAGTGTAAGTTCAGTGTAGTATTTTTGTTCATTCTTAAAATAGGTGTATTAATTAGTCTGAAGCAACTGGAAAACACACGTACTCAGCATCTACCAGTCCCTATAGGTGCCGGATACCTGGGGTTTTACCGAATTTCCTCGGTTACAGTAAGAATTGAGTTGCATTTGTACATTGTACCATATATGTGTCAATAAACTGATTATATTGGATAAGGGTTAGGGTCTTCTGCCAAAGCTTTGAAAGCTTTCCTTGCTGACCATTTCACCTCCAATCTTTGAGATTCCTTTCCTCTGTTGCTCCTTTGAGCTTGTTCTCAGCAGCGTCCACACCTTTTCTGATGGCGTCCCTCCACTGTGAGCGACCTTGAGCCAGATCCTCCCAGGTTGATGGGGCAATGCCAGCTTTCTTGGATATTGTGTAAACTTTGTAGAGGAGGACTGGTTCCTGGCAAGATTGTCAGGATATCTCAGACATCCCGAGGAGTTGACCATTCCCAATATGAATGGGGCAGGTATTGCAGAATGATAAACATGATTCTATTCTCTAAGAAAAAGCCTGGAATCATCCTCCCTCAATTGCACTTTTATATTCACGCTGGATGCAAGCAACTGCACCAATCTTCTTTGATGAGGCTTGAAGTTATTATCCCTTGATTAACTTGATATTTGCTTTTTGCATCTTGAGTAATCATGTAGCAACTCTGTTTGACAGGCTAAATGTACTGTAAATTAAGATGCAGATTGAGTTAGCAGTGTTTGCGCTTGGTTCTTGAGTCCAAGATAAACCTCAAGGACATTAGTTCTTGGGAGTAAACATCTCCTGTGACCTGTCCTGGCCCAGCCACGTTAATGGAATGGCCAAGAAAGCCAACCTGTGCCTTGATTTTCTCAGAACCCTGAGGAAATCTGGCATGTCCCCTGCGTCCCTGAACAACTTCCACAGGTGCACTGTTGAAGGCATCTTGTCAGGGTGCATCATGGTGTGGGAAGGGGCATGTCCACCCAACATCACAAGAAACTGCAGAGGGTTTTGAAATATGGCTCAGATCATCACACACAACCCCCACCCCACTCCGTGGAGTCCATCTACACTTCCCACTGCTCTGGAAAATCTGCCAAGACATTAAAAGACTTATCCCTTCCCAGTCACACTCTCTTCACCCTCCCCTTGTCAGTAAGAAGAGTGAGATCACACATCAGAGATTCATGGCCAGTTTTCTTTCCTGCTGTTGTCAGACTCCTGAATGAACTGCACACTGATAAAATAATGTTGCCTTTGGTCTGTACTAGCCGTAACCCTCCACTCTGTACAGGGAGCCCCTGGGTTACGAACATCTGACATACGGACAACTCGTACTTACAAATAAATTGTGCCCCCAATTGGTGTATGTGCATAATGTTACCTCATGAATGTCCGTTCCGGTATGCAAGACATCGATGGAACAAAAGTAAGTGTTAACTTTTAATCATGATCCTTCTTCTTGTTTCTATCTAAACTGGTTTAAGAACTGTTTCTTTATTTTTTTTACAGTACTAACACAAACATTTGACTAATTGTGGCTAAATAAAAACTGTATGTACCTGTTCCGACTTATCTACAAATCTGACTTAAAGACAGACATAGGAACAGATCTCGTTTGTAACCCAGGGATGACCTGTACTAGTTTTACTTGCAGTTTTATACATGGGAGGTCTCACTGGACTGCTTGCAAAACAAACTTTCTCATTTCACCTTGATACATGTGGCATCAAACTTGAACATGACTAGACCAAGAAAGGTGATGTGCAGCTCACTGATGCAAGAATATGGGGCTAAAATAGAATGGTCTACACAGAGCTCAGAACCCAACTAACAATGTGTGGCACGGTTAGCAGAGTGGTTAGCGTAACGTGGGTTCGAATCCCGCACTGTCCATAAGGAGTTGGTACGCTTTCCCAATGTCTGCATGAGTTGCCTCCAGGTGCTCTGGTTTCCTCCCACCCTTCAAAATGTATCAAGGGTGCAGGTTAAATGGGTGCTGTAACTGTGCTGTATGTCTAAATTAAAATTAAATTAAAAAAAAATGGATCAGAGAAAAGTTCCAGTCAACAATGATTACAAGTCATAAAGTCATGGAGTCACACAGCACAGTTCCTGTTTCATCAGGGAGATGGAAAGGAACAAAACACACTGAGAATTCTGCACTTGTTTAACGCTGTGCAGATTTCCATTCACAAGATATAGGAGCAGAAGTAGGCCCAATGCCCCATCTTTGTCATTAGTGGAGCTACAGATCCATGAATGTTAACACAAATCATGGCATCCCTCCCTCCCCGAAGAAAGAAACCACACTGTGAGAGAAGTACAACCATATCCTTACCCGGATGAAGTTTGGGAAGCTTTGGCCGTAGTACCCAATTGCAAAGTAGTCTGGCTTGGGCCTCAGAACCTGCATGATGTTTTCATAGAATTTGGCTTGGCGTTGCTGTGAAATGTAGAACAGAGGAAGATTAGAAAGGGAGAAGAGACAACGTATGTTCAAGTAGATCCAGCTTAATGGTACAGCTTGTCAATGGAATCGAATTGCTATTTATTGTCACATTGTCCAAACGAATAATGATAAACATTGCTTTGTGTACTATCCAGATAAGTCATCTCATATTACATATATTAGGTAGTACAGTAATGAAATAAAAGTATAAATGTAGAGGGTATGGTAAAGAGAATATCTAAGGGATGAGACTGCATTTAGGTATTAGCCACAGGTCTGGTCACCCTACCCATGAAATGATAGACACAGGTAAAAGGGAGAAGACTCAAAGATTGCATGTGAAGTGGTCAGCAAGGAAAGCTTTCAAAGCTTTGGCAGAAGACCCTAACCCTAACCCTAATTTGGACCAGCTGGAAAAATGAGCTGAAAGCAAAATGGCAGATGGAATATAATGCAGACAAGTGTGAGGATTTGCACTTTGGAAGGAAAAAACCAAGGTAAGAAATACTTAGACTTCTTCTGGCCATTCATCCTGTAGGATGACGATGGGTCCTTTCAGTCAGTTTGTGGGATTTGATATCTGCGTCCTGGAGTGGCTGTACAGGCCGATCCTTGACAGGCACTGCTTGCCACATACTTGGCAGGTGAGGCCTGGTGGGGCAGCAGGGGCAGAAGCTCCGTTTTGGCCCTTCCTGTTCCTTTCCTCTATTGCCTCTTTGAGCTTGCTCTCAGCAGCGACAACACCTTTTCTGATGGCGTCCCTCCGCTGCGAGTGATCTTGAGCCAGTTCCTCCCATGTTGATGGGGCAATGCCAGCTTTCTTGAGGCAGAACATCCTTGTACAGTATTCGCCGGCCTCATTTTCAGGTACCACTGGGCAGTTGGCCGTACCAGATGTCCTTGGGCAGTCTTCCAACAGGCACTCTGACAACATGTCCTGCCCAGTGTAGTTGGGCTGAGATCACCGAGGTTGAAATTGATGGCATTCCGGCTCGAGATAGGACCTCGATTTTGGAGACCTTGTCTCGCCAGGTGCTCTTCATCAGAGAGTGTAGGTGATGCTGCTACAGTTGGTCAAGCTAATGCAAATGACTTTGATAATAGGCACCCCGACGCACATCCATATAACAAGGTTGATATGACAATGGCCCAGTACACCTTGCACTTGGTGGCCCACCTGATGTTCTGTGACCAAACCTGATCTTTCAGCCGACCAAAGGCAAAGCAGCCCTTTTTGGTTCTTGACTCAATCTCTGCATCAAGAGAAGCTGAGGATGTTATTGTGTTGCCCAGGGAGCAAAACTTGTTGACATGCATAGTAAACAGTAGGGCACCGAGGAGTGCAGTAGAGCAGAGGGAGCTGGGAATACAGATACGTAATTCCCTGAAAGTGCCAGCTCAGGTAGATGGCCTCATAAAGAGAGCTTTTGACACATTGGCCTTCATGAATCAAAAGTATTGAGAATAGGAGTTGGGATGATATGGTAAGGTTGTGTAAGACATTGGAGTACTGTGTGCAGTTTTGGTCACCTAACGACAGGAAATATATCAATAAGATGCTTAGAGTGCAGAGAAGATTGACGAGGATGTGGCCAGGACTTGAAGAACTGAGTTACAGGGAAAAGTTAAACAGGTTAGGGCTTTATTCCCTGGAGCTTAGAAGAATGAGGGGAGATCTGATGGAGACATTCAAAATTATCATGGGTAAAGATAGAGTAAATGCAAGCAGGTGAAATGAGATACAAACCAGAGGACATGGGTTCAGGGTGAAAGGGGATAAGTTTAAAAGGAAGATGAGGAGGAAATTCTTCATACAGAGAATGGTGGAAGTGTGGAACAACCAGTCAACTGAATTGGTAAATTCAGGCTCAATTTTGACATTTAAGAAAAATTTGTACAGGTACATGGATGGGAGGGGTACGGAGGGATATGGACTGGGTGCAGGTCAGCAGGACTAGGCAGAGATTAGAAGGGATGAATGGCCTGTTTCTGTGCTATAGTCTTCTATGTTTCTATGTTCAGTGGATATCGGCAAAGATTCACTGGATTAATTCCTGGTCTGGTGATTAAGCAGACTGGGCCTTAACTTGCTTGAGTTTAGAAAACAGAGAGATGATCTTAACAAAATGTACGTGACTCTTCAGGGACTCAATGTGGAGTTAACATTTACCCTGGATGGAATGCCTCAAACTAGGGCTTGGCCTTATTGAGGTCTTTTCACTCAGTGAGCAATGAATCTTCGAAAGTCTTTGCTGAGAGAAGAAACCGTCTCTGTGCACTGAAGGTAGAGATCAATAGATATCTTGATATTAACAGAGACCAGGATTGAGGATAAGTGCAGAAAAGTGAGGTTGTAAAACAGCAAAGAAGGCAAAAGGGTGCAAATGCCCTAATCCTGTTCCTGATCCTGATACTCTTAGATGATTCAGCCCTTCACAATTCTGCTGGCTCTTCAAAAATGAAAACAATTCCATTTTCTCTTCACTCTCTCAATACCTGATCTTATCATCCTTCTCCTAATGTCACCAAAACTAAGGAGCTGATTGTTGACTTCAGGAAGGGAAAGTCAGAGGTATGCAATCCAGTGATCATTGGGTGGACAGGGTGAGCAAATTTACTATCTCGAAGGATCTTTCCTGGACCCAACACACTAATTGCATCGTAAAGAAAGCACATCAGTGCCTCTACTTCCTCAGGAGTTTGTGGAGGTTTGATCTGACACCATAAACCCTGGGAAAGTTCTACAGAGATGTGGTGGAAAGTATGCTGACCGGCTGCATCACGGTCTGGTATGGGGACCCTGCAAAAGGTAGTGCACAGCACAGGACATCACAGGCAAAAAACTCTCCACTATTGAGTACATCTACAGGTGATGCTGCTGTCGGAGAGCAGCAGCAAACATCAAGGATCCACACTCCCCAGCATACGCTCTGTTCTCGCTGCTGCCCTCAGGAAAGTGGTAGAGGTGCCACAAGACTCACACCAAGGAACAGCTGCTCCCCCTTCACCATCAGACTCCTCAACAACAAACTCAATCAGGATGCACTTTATTGATATAAAAAAAATTCTCTCAGATGATTAGATCTATTTCTTCAGTATAAGGGAATTAGGGGTTACAGAGAGAAGGCGGGGACGGGGTACTGAACTTTAAGATCAGCCATGATCTCATTGAATGGCGGAGCAGGCTCGAAGGGCAGAATGACCTACTCCTTCTCCTATCTTCTATGTTTCTAATTCTTTACACGTATAAGCTGTGCACAGTTTTTTTTCACTACCAATAAGTGATAATTCTGCTTTGCCCACAGAAAAAATTAATCCTAGGGTTATATATGATGTCATGTATATACTCTGACAATAAATCTAAAATCTGATGCCCAAGATTTCAAACTGAACAGACTCATGTGCAAAGGGATGTAATGGAATACCCTGGGAGAGTTCTGAGTGAGAAGAACTGTTTCTTGCAGATGTAGCAGTGGCACATTTTTAATGACTCAAGCAAGCCAGAATGCAAATGAGAATAAATTTGCTGCTATCTTCGTGTTAAATGTGGCACAGAGACATCACCATTGGACCATGGACCAAAGAGGGGTGGGGTCAAATAAAGCCACAAGAATGATGAAATTATGATGGAATTGTACAAGGCATTGGTGAGGCCAAATTTGGAGTACTGTGTACAGTTTTGGTCACCAAATTATAGGAAAGATATAAACAAAATAGAGAGAGTGCAGAGAAGGTTCACGAGAATGTTGACAGGATTTCAGGGTCTGAGTTCCAGGGAAAGGTTGTGCAGACTGGGGCTTTTTTCTCTGGAGCGTAGAAGATTGAGAGGGGACTTGATAGAGGTGTTTAAGATTTTAAAAGGGACAGACAGAGTAAACGTGGATAGGCTTTTTCAATTAAGAAAGGGGGAGATTCAAACTAGAGGACATGGTTTAAGATTGAAGGGGGAAAATTATAAGGGGAACATGAGGGGAAATTTCTTTATGCAGAGGGTGGTGGGGATGTGGAATGAGCTTCCGGCAGACGTGGTCGAGGCGGGATCATTGGTTACATTTAAGGAAAGACTGGATCGTTACATGGATAGGAGGGGACTAGAGGGGTATGGACCGGGTGCTGGTCAGTGGGACTAGGAGGGTGGGGATTTGCTACGGCAAGGACTAGTAGGGCCGAACTGGCCTGTTCTGTGCTGTAAGTGGTTATATGGTTATATGAAACACATGGAAATGAACTCTACCTCCACTGATGTACAATCTGTGGCAGTGTTAAATCGCTTGAAGAGAATCCTCGCATCATTTCCAATGTTAACCTTACCATTGCTTCAAAGGTTTGTCACGGCCTCAGCAGACACACTCCCTGTGTGGATGAGAGAAAGCCTGCGGAGAGGTGAAGCCTAATCGACCCGATGTAATGTTGCTTTCATCAGTCATCATTAACATATCAAATCAATGCCAGCCTGCGTTTACTCACCAGAGTTTTGCTCAGCAGCCCATAATCAAAGACCTCCATTTCGTACTGCTCAGCCAGTTCCTTGCAAAGATGAATGGCTTCTTCCCACATCTGCTCACGGCAAGTGGTGGATAATTAGCTGAACACATCAAACTGTTTCATCCATACTATATCATCTACTCAATGGAATGCAAACTTTATCGGGAACTTTTGTTGATTTATTGCCCAACCCACCCCCTCCCTTCTGACCTCCTGCCTTTGCAAATACTCCCTTCTCCACCCCTTATCCAAACATCCGAAAACTCGATTGTCTTTTAGCGCCGACATGACGTCGCACGTTGAAACAAATTCACCACATAACTTGCTCATGTGGGACTCTGACCCTCTGGTTTGGTAACCAAGTGGTACAAAAATGAAATCTTTGCTTCTGGCCGGGAAGATGCCGAACGGAGCTGGGCCCAAGCCTTTTGCAAGACTCCATTCTCAACATCGGGTGCGGTGCCGTCCGCATCGAAGCAGTCACCTCGGACCCGGGCAGGAGCGGGGACCCGTGTTGGGGACTGGCGGTGGCGGCGGAGAGGTGTCGAGGACCGGTGGTGGCGGTGGGGAGTTGTCGGGGACAGATGGTGGTGGCAGGGAGGTGTTAGGGATCGGCGGGGGTTGTGGGGAAGTGCTGGGACTGGCAGCGATGGTGGGAAGGGGTCGGGACTGGAAGCAGCGGGGAGGTGTCGGGGAACAGCGGCGACGGTGGTGGGGAGGTGGTTGGGGAGGTGGTCTTCTTTTGTAAGCAGAGATTTTTTTTTGGTAAGTACTAAACATCATTTCACGTGAAATTTCCACTTGTGGCATCATGTCGGCGCTCAAAAAGCCTCCGTGTTTATGCTTGCTGTTTAACTCTTGATGCAGGTTTTCTCGTGATGCTACTGTGTTCCAAAATCCGAAAAACCCCCAAACCCGAAAAGTATCTGGTCCCAAGCATTTTGGATAAGGGGTACTTGACTCTATTACCTCCTGCCTTTGTGAAAATGCCTTATGTACTGTCCCACCAAGATCACCTGTAGATTGGAGGAATAACACCTGATTTTCCGCCTGGGCCCTCTCCAGCCAGATGGTACTAACATAGACTTTTCCGGTTTCTGCTGACCTGCTCTCTTTTCCACTCCCCCCTTCCCCCTTCTTCCTTCCAGGTCTCCTCCACCCCTTTCCCTCTCTAGTCACCCACCCATCCCTCCTCCTTTGCTGTCCCCTCCCACCCTTCTCCACCGATCACCTCCTGCCTTTACAACCACCCCTGCCTCCCCCCCCCCCAACTCTTTTATTCGGACGCTTGCCAAAATCTTTCCGCACCTTGGTGAAGGGCTCAAGCCCAAAACGTCGGTGATGTATTTTCACCTTTGCTATATAAAGAACACTGTATGACCTGCTGAGTTTCTCCAGCTTTGTGTTTTAACCCCACCCCTTCCCCCCACCCACCAGCTTCAGAAGTAATATAGGATTTCCAAACTTTCCGCAGTGTTACGCTCTAGCTGAATGCCCATCCGCATCTCTGTGTTGGGTTGCACAACACAAGGGGTGAGTAGGTTTCATCAGCATGGCCCATGCTGTTGAATTTATTGTGCAGGGGTTCCCACAGAACCACGTCGCCCAAGAGATAGGCATCAAAGGGTTGCTTCAGTGTAGAGCTCGTCGAAAGAACCAAAGACTTGTTGAACCAAACCAAGGTTTTTATTAGCAAAAGACCGGAGCTCTTCACAGGTGCCCGACCAGTCCGGAATGATCCGACCTGGCTAGGGACACAACCCTTTAAGGCCCAGACAATAGGCGTGGCTTAGCTCTCAGCCAATCGCTGTAAGCACAGTCTAGATACAGTAACTATATACACTATGTACATTGGTGATAGATCTGTACTATCACATTCAGGAAATGGAGTGACAACAAATAGATCTGGGGTCAAAGAAATGTTAAATGTTAAATTTAGGCATACAGGCCCTTTTGGCCCTTGAGCCTGTGTCGCCCAATTACACTCAATTGACCTGATACGTTTTTGAAGGGTGGGAAGCAAGGGAGGAAACCCACACAGATACAAGGAAGATGTACAATCTCCTTACACACAGCATTGGATTCAAATCCGAGATGCTCGTCCTAACTGCTGCACTAATTGTGTCACCACTAGAGTATCTGACTAAACAAAGCCAATGAATAGGAACATGTGTTGGTGTCTAGGTACACGGTGTCAGTATATGAGATCACGGCGTCAGTGTCTGGGATCACAGTGTCAGTGCCCGGGATCGCGTTGTCAGTGCCTGGGATCACGGCGTCAGTGCCCGGGATCATGGTGTCAGTGTCTGGGATCGCGGTGTCAGTGCCTGGGATCATGGTGTCAGTGTCTGGGATCACGGCGTCAGTGTCTGGGATCATGGTGTCAGTGTCTCGGATCGCGGTGTCAGTGCCTGGGATCACGGGGTCAGTGTCAGGGATCGTGGCGTCAGTGCCTGGGATCACGGTGTCAGTGCCTGGGATCACGGGGTCAGTGCCTGGGATCACAGTGTCAGTGCCCGGGATCGCGTTGTCAGTGCCTGGGATCATGGTGTCAGTGTCTCGGATCGCGGTTTCAGTGTCTCGGATCACGGCGTCAGTGTCAGGGATCGTGGCGTCAGTGCCTGGGATCACGGCGTCAGTGCCTGGGATCACGGTGTCAGTGCCTGGGATCACGGTATCAGTGCCTGGGATCACGGTGTCAGTGCCTGGGATCACGGTATCAGTGCCTGAGATCACGGTGTCAGTGCCTGGGATCATGGTGTCAGTGTCTCGGATCGCGGTGTCAGTGTCTCGGGTCACGGCGTCAGTGTCAGGGATCGTGGCGTCAGTGCCTGGGATCACGGTGTCAGTGCCTGGGATCACGGGGTCAGTGCCTGGGATCACAGTGTCAGTGCCCGGGATCGCGTTGTCAGTGCCTGGGATCATGGTGTCAGTGTCTCGGATCGCGGTGTCAGTGTCTCGGATCACGGCGTCAGTGTCAGGGATCGCGGCGTCAGTGCCTGGGATCACGGTGTCAGTGCCTGGGATCACGGTATCAGTGCCTGAGATCACGGTGTCAGTTTCTGGGATCGCGGTGTCAGTGTCTCGGATTGCGACGTCAGTGTCTGGGATCACGGCGTCAGTGCCTGGGATCGTGGCATCAGTGTCTGGGATCACGACATCAATGTCTGGGATCGTGGTGTCAGTGTCTCGGATCGCGATGTCAGTGTCTGGGATCATGGTGTCAGTGTCTGGGATTGTGATGTCAGTGACTAGTATTGCAGTGTCGGCGTCTGGGACCATGATGCAGTACCTGGGATCGCAATGTTGGGGTCTGGGATCGCAGTGTCAGTGTCTGGGACTGCGGTGGAATGTCTGGGATCACCGTGTCGGTGTGTCTGAGATCACGGTGTCAGTGTCTGGGATCATGGTGTCAGTGTCTGGGATTGCGGTCGGTGTCTGGGATCGCGGGGTCAGTCTCTGGGATTGCAGTCGGTGTCTGGGATCGTGGTGTCAGTATCTGCGTTCAAGAATTCTTAACAGTATGTAAGAACAGAGATCTCTCAAGGTTGCTGCACAGGTTGGTAGGATTACAGCATGCAGGACTTTATTAGTTGTGGGATTGACTTCAAGAGTCATGAGGTAAGGTTGCAGCTCTGTAAAACTCTGCTTAGACCAAACTTGGAATATTGTGTTCAGTTCTAGTCGCTTCATTACAGGAAGATGTGAAAGTTATTGAAAGGGTAAAGAGGAGATTTACCAGGTTGTTGTCTGGATTGGAGAATGTGTCTTATGGTGCAAGGTTAACAGAACTGGGGATTTCCCATTTTGAGCGAAGAAGGATGAGAGGTGACTTAGTAGAAGTCAGGAAGATTATGAGAGGCAAAGATAGGGTGGGCAGCCAACACTTATTTCCCAGAGCAAGAATAGCAAACACCAGAAGACATCTGAACAAGGCTAATGGAGGGAAGTTTCTGGGAGTCCACAGGTGTCGACAAAGGGTGGTGGGTTGCCAGGGGTGGTACTTGAGGGTGGTACAATGGGGACATTTAGAAGATTCAAGAAGAATAGAGGGTTATGGGTGTGAGGTTGGGAAGGTTTAGTTTGTTGAGAAGATTTACATATATCGTTCGGCACAACATTGTGGGCCAAAAAGCCTGTACTGTGCTGTAATGTTCTATATTCCAAGTTTAAGAAAGCTCACCACCACCTCCTCAAGTATGCTTAGGGGCAGGTTAGTGGAACTCTGTTCATGCCCAACAACAGATGAAAATATTACACAACCTGCAACTGCTGGAAGATCTCAAGAATGGAAGGGGAGCAACTGTACAAATCAATTCTAACGACGTTGCTTGTACTGGGCAAAATTTCGAGCTGACTCATTAAGGAGACATTACATTAATCCTTTTCTATTTAGCATTTCAAAAGTAGAGAGAAGCAAATGTATTGTTCTTCTAAGTGCTTGGCAGCATCTCCCACCTGCATTTACCTATGACCTTTCAAATGCTTTTAAGGTTTTCGGATTTTAAATATAGACTTACTCTAAGCACCTCCAGGTAATTATTTAGTGGTTTCGTTTCCTTTGAAGCAATAGTTCATGACGCTCACCCCACTGCAGGCGATTGTTTCTCAAATTTTTTCTCCAACTGTGCCTGCTTTAATTCTGATCATTTAATAAAAACATCTTTGTGGTAAAACTCATCTTTCAGTGAACTCTGCCACCTTTTCCTTACCCCATCTGCCTGTAAGTGATCCGGACATATTGAAGATTCGCAAGAATGATCCTTGGAATGAAGGAATTAGCATATGAGGAACATTTGATGGCTCTTGGAGGTCAGAAGAATGAGGGGGGACCTCATAGAAGCACTTGGAATGCTGAAAGGCTTGGACAGAGTCCATGGCAAGGTTGGTTCCCATGGTAGGGGAGTCAAGGGCAAGAGGGGCACAAGTTCAGGATTGAGGCATGCCCATTAAAAACAGAGGTGCGGAGGAATTTCTTTCACCAGAGTATTGAACCTCTGCCATTTGTTACCACAGATACCGGTGGAGGCCAACACATTGGGTGCATTGAAGCGGAGATGGATAAGTAACTGAATTGTCAAGGTATCAAAGGTTATGTGGAGAAGGCAGGGGAATGGGGTTGAGTGGGAGAACGGATCAGCTCGTGATGGAATGGTGGAGTTGGCTCGACAGGCCGAATGACCTACTTCGGTTCCTACATGGTCTTATGCACAGGACTGATCTTCACTACCTCCTCAGATCATGGGCAATGAGATTTACTCCTGTTTTCCCACGATATAGAAGGAGGTCATTTGGCCCATCAAGTCTGTGCCGCTTTCAGAGCAATCCCATCAGTCCCATTCCCCTACGTCCTTCCCTGCCACCTACTCCCTCTCGCGCGACTTCCTCCAATTCTCCAACCATCCGACCACACCAGGAAACTGACAAAGGGGATCTTGCACCCCCCACAGTACTTCTAGCATCTGTGGATTTAAACACGATAGACTGCAAGATACTGGGGTCAAGTGCAATGCACAGCATCCAATGTTTCGGGCCTGGGCTCTTCGTCGGGTTACCCTTTCCTCTCTGTGGAGGCTGTGTGTCCTACTGAATTACTCCTGTACATTTGTGCATTGCATTTCCAGCATTTCATTATCTTGTTCTTCATGTCACTGATTTTATCCCCCACTGTTTAAAATGCAGGAATGGTTTCCAGTGCAATCTTCGCCTTGAAACGGCAGGATCTGTGTTGGTCAAAGCACCATATCCTTTAATTTATTCTTGTGCATTGGTACTGAAGTTATTTCTGTGGTTCTATAGGTTCAGTAGCCCAGGTTTGATTTTAACCTCCCTTCTTGTCTGTTTAAGAGGCTTCTGGATAAACATGGGGATATGAAGGGGATGCAGGGATATCTATCAAATGCAAGCAACAGGGTGTTTGTTTGATTTGGAGATTATGTTCAGTACAGACACGTGAGCCATTAGACCATAAGACATAGAAGCAGAAAAAGGCCATTCAGCCCATTGAGTCTGCCCCGCCATTGAATCATGACCTGATACATTCTCCCACTCAGCCCCACTGCCCGGCCTTCTCCCCATCACCTTTGATGCCCTGGCTAATCAATAATGTCTCATTCGCTGCCTGAAATACACCTGGCCTCCACAACAATTTCCATAGATTTACCACCCACTGCAGATAGAAGTTCCTCCGCATCTCGAAATGGTCTTCAATCCCGAAGTTGTGACCTCTTAGCCGAGAGTCTCCCACCATGGGAAACGGCCTTGGTGCATCCACTCTGTTCATGCCCAACAACATTTGAACATTTTCAATGAGATCCCCCCCCCCCACTCTTCTACTGAATTTGAAGAAATTTGGCACCCATTCATACAATATTTTTCCTTTTGGAGTTGTTGAACCTTCCTGATATCATTAGGTTTCTCTTGTGGGTGAAGACCAGGCTTCTCATGTCTGAGGAATGCTGTTCTAAGGCTTTTCAGTGTTTTTTTGCGTTATTTTTGTTTTTTTAAAAAAAATTATAGATTAGAATAGGGGGTTTTTTGGATAAAGTGAATTTTTTTTCTTCTCTTTGACGGTGTATGGGGAGACGAAGACTATTATTTTTCATTGGTGGTTGTATATTGTAATCTTGTCAATCAAATATCCTTATTCTTTCTGTGCATTGTCTATTGTAAGGTTCTCAACCTTTTTCTTTACATTCATATACCACATTAAGTATTCCCTATGCCATCGGTGCTCTCTGGATAGATAGTAAGGGATTGCTTAAGGTGGGATGTGGATGGAAAGAAAAAAGTCTGAAAACCACTGTTTTAATCGTCCCTCATTGACTTGTTATGTGCACGGTTTCAGAACTCCAAAGGAAATGGGCCAATGACAATTTTCTCAAGCCAAATATTTCAATAACAATTGGGTCTAGAGCAGGGATTCTCAACCTTCCCTTCCCACTCGCATCCCACCTTAAGCAATCCCTTCCTAATCACAGGGCACTGATGGGGTAGGGATTACTTACAGTGGGATGTGAGTGGAAATAAAATGGTTGATAACCACTGGTCTATTGTATGCCTATATTACATTAAAATTCAATTAAAAAAACATAGAACCATAGAAGATAGGAGCAGGAGTAGGTCATTCGACCCTTTGTGCCTGCTCCGCCATTCAACGAGATCATGGCTGATCTTAAAGTTCAGTACCCCGTCCCCGCCTTCTCTCCGTAACCTTTAATACCCTTATACTGAAGAAATAGATCTAATTCCCTCTTAAATAGATTTAATGAACCTGCCTCTACTGCCCTCTGTGGCAATGAATTCCACAGATTCACCACCCTCTGGGTCAAGAAATTCCTCCTCATCTCGGTCCTAAATGGTTTGCCTATTATCCTCGAACCATGGCTCCGGGTTCTGGATTTTCCCATCCTTGGAAACATCCCATCTGCATCCATTCTGTCCAGTCCTGCCAGAATTTTATAGGTCTCTATGAGATCCCCTCTCAATCTTCTAAACTCCAGCGAGTACAATCCCAATTTGCGCAATTTTTCCTCATAGGTCATTCCTGCCATTCCAGGTATCAGCCTGGTGAATCGCCTCTGCACTCAGGAGGAGAAAGAAAGAGACCTACCCTCATTCACCTAAACTCCAGTGCGTGCAGGTCAAGAACTGTCAAACGATCCTCATATGATAACCCTTTTATTCCCGGAACCATCTTTCTGAACCCCCTCCAATGTCACCTCCTTTCTTAAATGAGAAGCCCAAAGCTGCTCACTATACTCCAAGTGGGGGTCTTATGGTCTTAATCTGGGGGAGTTGTTGGTCATGTAGAGATTACAAGGGAATGGGATTCATGTGAATGATCTGAGAGCCTCCAGAGATTTGATGGGCTAAAGGGCCTCCTTTTATGACATTAAAGGTTTGTGATGAAACATCATTGCCGCTGAACTGAATAAAGAGTGAAACTCCTTGGTTTGTTTGGAGTCACATATATGCCAGAAAAGTATTAGAATCGTCAGAATTTAGTATCATGAACAAGTCATGAAATTCATTGTTTTGCGGCAGCGTCACCGGGCAAATATTTATATAATCCACCTTACAACAATAAATAAATAGAGAGCATGAAAAGCCAAAGTAAGGCAATGTCTGTGGTTCATTGATGATTCAGGAATCTGATGGCAGTGGGGAAGCTGCTGCCCTTGTTCCACTTGTTGTTCATCTTTAGGATCCTGTACCTTTTTCCTGATGGCAACAGAGTGAAGAGGATCCTTGAGGATAGAGGCTACATTCTTAAGAAGTGTTAGGTCTGCTTTGTTCATGAATGAGTGAGACAAACACCAGACTGAGTCGAAATCAGGGTTCTTTGTTCTTTATTACCGGATTGTAACACTTGCGACTAACAATGTTAGTCGGAGAATGCATTCTGCCGTTATCAGCAAAATGGTGATTTTTTATACCCTTGGATACGTGCTTAGAACATCATCATATCATTACTTGTCCAATGACTAAAACTGTTGCTATCCTTTCCCTGCTAGCTTCCTGCCTCTCAATCCATCAATGTCTCTCTTATCTTGTAAGTACAAGGATGCATTCACATCTTGTTACAGCCCTGTACAGGGTAACTCCTTACACATTCCCATCTCATGATGTTTTACCTTACAGAAGCCGCCGCTTGTATATGTCCTGGATGGAGTGAAGTCTGGTGCTCGTGATGCTGAGTTAACAACCTCTGGGAGTTTTTATTTCCCTTTCCTCAGCAATGGCACCTGCATACTGGATGGTGATGTAACCAGCTGGAATGCTGAATGCAGGTAAGAGTTTACAACTTGGAAACAAGCCCTTTGGCCCAGCCAGTCCATGCTGTTTCTGTCCCAGCTAGTCCTATGGGACTGCATTCAGCCCATATTTCTCCTAACCTTTCCTATCCATGTGCCTGTCAAAATATCATAGTTTTATCCACCCCGCCACTTCCTCCAGTAGATCATTCCAAATAACCATTATCTTCTGTGTGAAAAAAAGTTGACTCTCAGGTCCCGTTTAAATCTTTCTCACCTCACTTTGAAACTCTACGTTTTAGGTTCCCCTGACCTGGGAAAACAAGGATGATCTACCTCATCCATGCCGTATTAACCTCTATAAGCCTCCCCCTCAGCCTCGTACAATCCAGGGAGAAAAGTCCCCACCTACCTCACCTTATAATTCAAGCCTGACATTCCTGCATGCATTCATAGAAAGCTTTACTGCATCTTTTTCACTGAAATGATAGCTTTCCCACGTCTAAGTGACTAGAACTCTACACAATAAGTGTGGTTGTAACTCGACATCCCTGCTCCTAGAACATGGAATATTTGTGGTGAATCACCACTAGCCGATCTCTGTACCTGCAGGAAGATCACTGGAGGGCAGATGACACCTGGGCCGGCTGTCAATCAGCCGACCTGAATGGACCTAACTCCGCCCGGCCGGCTGTCAATTAACCGCCCGGGATATAATCCTGAGCCGGCCCCTTCCGAGCCAGTCACTCGGGAGCCACAAGTACAGCTACCACTGTAGCAGAGACTTTTCACTGAATAAAGCCTGAATAAAGTCCAATCTTTCTCGAGTTTTGTGTCTGCTTCCTGCTGCAGCCGTGCATCACAATATTGGATCCAGAACATTGTAACACAGTACTGGCCCTTCAGCCCATGATGTGCTGAGCCAATGGTTTGAACTGGGGTCTGAAGAGCTGCAGGGGTTACGGGAGCGCTAAAGGCGAATCTATGGACGCTCAGTGTCTCTGAAGTGACACCGATTTTGCAAGGCTGATGACATGTCTTCATTTGCCTGACGGCAGATAAAAGTTGATGTCATGTATATTACATTTTTATTACGTGGCAATAAAAGGAAACTTGAACCTTGACCAATATAAACCTACTCCACATCAATCTGACCTTTTCTTTCCTCACAGCCCATAAACCTCCATTTTATTACATCCTTATCTAAGAGATTGTCAAATGTGGCAGAGTTCAGTGAAGGATGAGTTACCATATTGCAGCAACGAGGCAGGCTTTATCGAGATGGCCACTGAGACTACCTTTCTTTCACCATGTCCCCATTGTACCAGCCTCCACCATCACCTCTGGCAATGCTTTCCACCACTCCCTGTGTTAAAAAAAAACCCTTCCTCTGACATCTCCCCAAAAACTTTCCTCCACTCACCTTAAACAGGTGTCCTCTGGTCCTAGCCATTGCCAGTCCGGATAAAAGGTGCTGGCTATCTACCTTATACGCCTCATTTTGTCAATCCAAAGAAAACAACCCTAGTTTACTCAACCTTTCCCCATAGACATTCACTCTAATGCATCCTAGTAGGAGTGGTACGATTGGCGTAGTGATTACCACCATGCTTTTATGGTGTCAGCAATCGGGACCGGGGTTCGAATCCCACGTTTTCCGTAAGGAGTTTGTACGTTCTCCCTGCATCTGCGTCAGTTTTCCCCGGGGGCTCTTGTTTCCTCCCCCTGTTCGAAATACACTGGAGGTGTAGTTTAATTGGGTGTAAAATGGGCAGCACAGGCTCGTGGGCCGAAATGGCCTGTTAACGTGCTGTACGTCTAAAAAAAATCTTCCTTGCACCCTCTCTAAAACTTCCACATCCTTCCTATAATACGGCAACCATAACTGTGCACTTCTAACATTAGTCCCACTGCCACAAATTACTCTCTTTTTGAATACATTACAATTTATGGGTGATTGCCACATATAAATGAGCCATCATACATCTTACATGAGCGTCACGCTTCATTATACATCAGCATTTATAAAACCCTGAGAATAAAACTCTTTTAGTTGAATGGGTTACTGAAGCTGATTACATCCAGTCCCGTCCTAACCATGAGTGTCATTGTGTGGCTGTCTTACCTTGCCCTTGTCAAAGTAGTCAATGCTTTTGTTGTACAGATTCTCCTTCAGTTGCCGTTGGGTCTGTGAACCTTGCAAAGCAAATTGGTCATCTGTCCACTAGATCATCAATAAGAGAAGCAGAGAATCAATGTGGGCAAATCTTGAAAATTAATAAAAATAATCTACACCTTCAATTTAAAAAAAAACACTCCCATCAGTGGAGAGCTGCAACGTTCCCGCTCTTTACTGTAAGATATTGTTGCAACTCTATAAAGCTCCGGTTAGACCCACACTTAGTTGCGTCCTGGTTACCTTTTTACAAGAAGGATGTGAAAACTGTCGAGAGGGTGCAGAAGAGACTTATTGGCATTAGAAAATGTGTGTCATGAGTCAAGGTTAATGGAGCTGGGGCTTTTATCTTTGGGGAAAAGAAGGATGAGAAGTGACTTAATAGATCATAGGTAGGGTGGACTGCCAGCACCTTGTCACCAGGTCGATGGTAGCAAGTGCCAGAGAACATCTGTATAAAGTGAGGGGAGGAAAGGTTAGAAGAGATGACAGAGTTACGTTTTTATTTTGCAGAGAGACTAGTGAGTGTTTGGAAAGCTTTGCCAGGGAAGGTGGTGAAGACTGGTGCAATAGGAGCATTTACAAGATTCTTAGACAGGCACAAGAATGCCAGAAAAATTGAAGGTAATGGGTGTGAGGTAGAGAAGGTTTAGCTTGTTGAGTAGGTTTATATAGGTTGGCACAACATTGTGGGCCCAAGGGACTGTGCTGTCCTATGCTATGATTGGCTGCTGCCAGATAGACACGCCTCCCGAGACCGATCCTACCCATAGCCCCTTGCGTGCTCCCAATTCCACTCGGCCCCGATCAGTCAATGAGGTTGACGGCTGCTCCAGTCTGTAGTAAATAAAAGCTTCATAATTTCACAACTCCAGTCTTGTGTGATTATCGATGGTGCATCACTCTCAAAAAAGAAAATTAAGGAAAGCTAACTATTCTTCTTGGTTCATTTAGAATATTAATTGTTGGAATGTTGATCACCGTTGAGCTGTTATTTTGAGGAACATTCACTTCAACCCTCTCCTTGTCCCTCCCTCCAAGCCAGTGGTTCTCAATCTTTTTATTTCCACTCACATATGACCTCCTTTACTAACCACAGAGCACTGATGACAGAGGATGAAGAAAGCTTCGGAGGGGTGTCACGGTAAGCTTTGTAATCGGAGAGTGGTGGGTGCCTGGAATGCATTGCCGGGGGTGACGGAGGCTAGAACAATAGGGTCATTCAAAAGATTGTTAGACACAGGACTAGAACTAAGGGAGGGTATTCGCGGGCATTGCCACCCCATACGAGGCATTGTCAACCCCCCTCAAACCCAAGCACAAGCATAGCTAGTGTGTCACTAGTCTCCACGCGATATAAGCAGCGCGTTTGTCCGTTACGTCAGAGGGAGGGAGAAATGTGACGGCGACAGCATGAAGAGGATGTTCATGGTAGGTAGGAAGACCCTTTCCCACCCCCCCCCCCCCCCGGGCTGAGTGAGTTTCCCAACATCAGATTGTAGGCCCCCTCCCACTTGCGGTTAACCTAACACCACCCCCCACCCCGATTAGACTTATTCTGACATCGACCCTGCTTAGACAGGCATATGGATGCAAGGAAATTAGAGGGTAATGGGCTGTGAGGTAAGGAAGGATTAGATTGTTGTGGAGTATGTTTACATAGGGCAGCACAACATCGTGGGCTGAAGGGCCTGTACTGTGCTGTAATGTTCCATGTTCTATGTGCTATTAATGCTTCAACAGGACCTGCCATGTTTTGTTTATTTCTCTCTCACATTTGACCTCCCGAAATCCATCACCTGTTGTTGCAATTAAACTGCCTCGACCATTTCTCCACCCACATTTCTGACCGGTCCAGCTAAGTCCTCAAACCACCTTCCTCACTGTCCAAAATCCTGCCAATTTTTGAATTCTCTGCAAATTTACTGATCTGACTACCTGCATTTTCATCCAAGATCCTTCAGACATTTTACAAACAACAGAGTTCGCGGAACTAATCCCTGCAGAACACCACTGGTCGCAGACCTTTAGTCAAAGGGACCTCTCCACCACTGCCCTCTGTCTTCTATGGTCAAGTCAAGTTTATTGACATCTGATTGCACAAGTACAGCCCGATTAAACAGCGTTCTCCGGTCCTCAGTGCAAAACCCACAGACACACGACCAGACATAACATATGCAGGACAAGTGTTTCATCTATCCAAATAAATAAATATTGTTTCATGAATATGAGAGTCTCAGATGGTTAGTGATTTGTATTCAGTAACCAAACATACTCCACTGGAGGTGGGTCAGTGGGTCGAGCAGCATCAATAGGAGATAAATCGAACCATAAACACAACAGCATAGAAACATGCCCTTCGGCCCATTGAGTCCATGCTGAACTATTATTCTGCCTTTTCCCAATGACCCATACCACAGCCCTCCATTCCCAGTACTAGAGGGAAGGAGGTAGGAAAAAATAAGGGAAATGTTCTTAACGGAAACTGGAGAAGGCATGCCATCCAGTTGGAGGGTGCCCAGAAGGAAGACGAGGCCAATTTGCAGGTGGTTTCACTCTGACAGTACATGAGTCCATGGACAGACAGGTCAGCAAGGGAATGGGTCAGGGAATTGAAATGGGTGGCCACTAGCAGATCCATGCTATTACAGTGGACTGAGCCAAGGTGTTCAATGAAGCAATCTCCCAGTCTGTGCCCAGTCTCTCCGACGTAGAGGAGACCGCAACAGGAGCACCGGATGCTGTAGATGACCTCCACAGATACAAAAAGTAAAATGTTGCTTCACTTGGAAGGACTGTTTGGGGCCCCGAATGGTGCTGAGGGAGGAGGTGCAACTAAAGCATCTCCTGCGGTCACAGGGGTAGTTGTCAAGGAGACAATTAATGGGGAGGGAGGAGTGGACAAGGGAGTCATGCAAGGGCTGGTCCCTGTAGATGGCGGAGAGGGGAAGAGAGGAGAAAATGTGGCTGATGGTGGGATCATGTAGTAGGTGGTGAAAATGGCAGAGGAGGATATGTTGTACGGAGGCTGATTATGTGGTAGGTGAGGACAAGGGGAATCCTGTCCATGTTCTGCATGGCAGGGGGGTGAGGGGTATGGAAGGAGCCTGGGCAGATGTGCAGGTATTGGAGGTGAGGGCCAAATAGATGGTGGTAGAGGGAAAGCCACGTTGTTTGAAGAAGGGGGACATCTTCCATCTCACTATTTCACTGTCTGCAGACAGTTTCTGCCTAGTCCGATTGACCTGCACCCAGACCATAGCCCTCCAAACAACGAAGAGACTCAACAGGTCACAGAGTAAGCGTGGAGAGAAATGGCCAGGTCAATGTCAGGACCCTTTATCAAGTCTAAAGTCACAAGAGGTGATATAGTATAACAAGCTGGAATAATTAGGGAGTGGCTGAGAAATAAAATGGTTTTGCACAGAAGGTAGGAATTAAAGAATTAAAGAAAAAACATTAAACATAGAATTATAGATTCTCTTGCTCTGCCATCATATTCCTGAATGAATAATGAACCAGAGACTATAGCGGAGTTTACCTCAGCAATTATATTTATGCAAGTTTGGATAGATTTTTACCCAGGAGGGGAATTAAGGAATATGGGGAAAAGGCAGGTCGGTGGAGATGAGCCTTTCATCAGATCAGCTGTGATCACATTAAATGGCGGAGCAGGATCGACAGGCCGACTCCCGCTCCTATTTCTTCTGTTCTTATAGACACGACCTTAATTTCTCTTTGTCTTTTTCTTGCAAATTTAAAAAAGTTATTTTGTAAGGTGATTTATTCGAATGTTTGCTCTGCGACGCTGCCTCAAAACAACAAACTTCGTGAGATGTTCATGATAATAAATTCTGATTCTGGAAACATAAATCTTCCACGTCCTGTGACTAAGGGTTGCGTGGACCTGGTGAAGGATCCCTGAAGTCAAATTAAATAAAACATTTCATCCAAGTGCAATGTCAAATGATTGTTTAAAGGGAAAAGATTGAGCTTAACTTGATATCATGTTCACCACAGACACCATTGGCCAAAGGGCCTTTAATTTTTTTTTAACTTTAGGAATACAGCACAGTAACGGGCCCTTTCGGGCACAAGCCTGTGTCCCCAAATTCAACCCAATTGACCTACAATCCCCGGTTATGATTTGAAGGGTGAGAGGAAACAGAAGACACTGGGGAAAGCCCATGCAGACAAGAAAGAACGCCCAAACTCCTTTCAGGCAGCGTAGGATTCGAACCCCTGTCCCTATCGCTGGTGCTGTATCCAGGCTAACCACTATGTGTCACCCTATGCTAACTGTGCCATTACTGTTCTATGATCTAAGCCAGCCATTCTCAACGTGGACTATTCTCCCCCACTAAAGGCCACAGCACATTTTGGGGGAGACGAACTGAAATCATAAAATATTTTTTCTGCTTTTAATGTAGATGGTTGGAGAGAAGTATGGAAGAAACTAACTAAACATGATTGGCTTCACAGGGAAGAGTGCCTATAAACTTTAATCATACCTTGTTGAAGGGCTCAAGTCCAAAATGTTGACTATGTATTTTTATCTTTGCGATATTTGACATACTGAGTTTCTCCAGCGTCGCATTTTTACTTTATTCTCTGTGACTGTGGACTTTCACGTATTACCTCCATAAATTTTGAGCCAATTCCTAAGGGGGGTCATAGCTGAAAATCGCTGAGAATTTCTACTAAAATTCAAGTTCAAGTTTATCATCATCCAATTGTACAATCACTACCTGACGAAACATCGTTCTCCGGTCCTTGATGCAAAAGCATGCAAACACACATCCAGGCATAACACACCTACAGACAAGTGACACAAATGCAGTTCATATATACAGCAAAATCCCGGATATCCGGAATTCAAGCAACCAGCAAAAAAAAAATTTGAGCAAATAAATAAATAGATAATCAACTAAGTATAAATAAAAATTTAAATCAAGGTTTCAAATTTTGAAAGTAAGTGTTCTCCGAAGAAATACACAACCCCTCGGTGAAGATGGGAGCAAACATTCAGGCTGCAGAGTGCCCTGGTCGTGCCCAGCCTGCAGCAGCTGTTTGAATAAAGTTTCACTAAAATCGTGTTTGAATAAAATGCCACTCAACGCTGGGCCAACTCACCCAAAGTGTCTCCATATCCCTGCCTGATAAGAGTCTTTCTCTTTATTAATAATATCAATAAGTATATTTATAAAGCTTTATATATGAACATGGAAACTTGGAGGGGGGGCATTAATTATGATGGCGGCACGGTTAGCGCATTGCTGTTACAGCACCAGTGTCATGGGTTCGAATCCAGCGCTGTCTGTATTTACATTTTTTTTAAGTTATGGGGATTACCTGACTCAAGTGAGCTTTTCCTAATTAAGGACTGCAATGCTGAGTTTTATTTTCAAATTACTTTACATTTTGCCCTGTCTTTTGCCTTTTAAACTGTTTACTACTGCAAGGTTTGTGGTATGAATGACAAATAAACGTGACTTGACTTATTAGTTAGACATTGGAAGAGAGAGTCTTAGGCAACCAGAAAATTTACATATCTGTCATTTGCAATCCCCATAAGTGCCTGATACTGTGGGGGGGGGTTTACGTCACATATGTAAACATAAATAAATATTGTTAAGTATTGTAATGTAGCTCTAAGCTAAAGTAGACGGAATTATAAAATATCGTATTTCCACCTGCGAAATCTAGCCACAAAAATCAAATGAAAGCAACGGAAAATATTAAGATTACAGGGACTCAGATATTAATTAAGGCAGATACATTTTTTACATCACAAACAGGTTTCAATTCAAATGACCCCAGAAAAATCGCAGGAACTACTTTTAAATTAGTTTTCACTTTCCCGTTTATCCAGAGGGAAATTAAGCTTAGATCTCAACGATGAATGTGTAAGTTTGTTCAGTCATGTTTACCCCTAAAATTCACCTGTAATCCAATTTATCAATATTCACCCAAGCTCCAAGGAACTTTAATGAAATATCTGAAGCAAGTTGAAATGATTTTTTTTTTTGCAAACCTAATTAATTCTATTCCCTTTGAAGAGTTCTCTGACAATCAAGGACTGATTAAACCATTCATGCTATTTGGGAAGGCCCCATGGAATGGTGGTTTGATTCAGTTAGCGAAGTAAAACCACAACGCTGGAAAAATCTCAGCGGATAGCACAGCAATCTTTCGAGACTGGCTGGAGGGGGTCCCACGTATTGTGCGCGGGATGCGAGAGGTTGCTGGAGGCTTAAGGTCATGCTGGTGGTGTGATCTGGAGCTTGGGCTACTGATGGTTCGGACTGAAGGGCTGCGGCAGCTGTGCGAGTGAAGCTGGATTTGGCCAACTGTTTCTCAAAGTAACCAATTCACACTCGTGTGTTCTAAATTCAACACACTTAGAACAGAAATGCAGAGGAATTTCTTGAGCTAGAGGGGGGGGGGATTGTGACAGAGTATATAGATATGATTTTGGGAGATAAATTGGGAAAGGTTTGTTAGTGTAGGTCACATACAAACCCTTTAAAACAGATCTCACTGCCAAAATGTTTGACCTGGAAGTCAGCCTGAAGAAAACTGAGGTCCTCCATCAGCCAGCTCCCCACCATGACTACCAGCCCCCCCACATCTCCATCGGGCACACAAAACTCACAACGGTCAACCAGTTTACCTATCTCGGCTGCACCATTTCATCGGATGCGAGGATCAACAACGAGATAGACAACAGACTCGCCAATGCAAATAGCGCCTTTGGAAGACTACACAAAAGAGTCTGGAAAAACAACCAACTGAAAAACCTCACAAAGATTAGCCTATACAGAGCCGTTGTCATTCCCACACTCCTGTTCAGTTCCGAATCATGGGTCCTTTACCGGCATCACGTACTGCTCCTAGAACGCATCCACCAGCGTTGTCTCTGCTCCATCGTCAACATTCATTGGAGCGTCTTCATCTCCAACATCGAAGTACTCGAGATGGCAGAGGCCGACAGCATCGAATCCACACTGCTGAAGATAAAACTGCGCTGGGTAGGTCACGTCTCCAGAATGGAAGACCATCGCCTTCCCAAGATCGTATTATGTGGCGAGCTCTCCACTGGCCACCGAGACAGAGGTGCACCAAAGAAGAGGTAGAAGGACTGCCTAAGGAAATCTCTTGGTGCATGCCATATTGACCACCGCCAGTGGGCTGATCTCGCCTCAAACCGTGCATCTTGGTGCCTCACAATTCGGCAGGCAGCAACCTCCTTTGAAGAAGACCACAGAGCCCACCTCAAGACAAAGGAGGAAAAATCCAACACCCAACCCCAACCAACCAATTTTCCCTTGCAACCGCTGCAACCGTGTCTGCCTGTCCCGCATCGGACTTGTCAGCCACCAACGAGCCTGCAGCTGACATGGACTTTTACCCCTCCATAAATCTTCGTCCGCGAAGCCAAGCCAAATAAAGAAGAATTTGAAATACTGGAGCTCTGCTGGACATATCGGCTCCACAGATTTTGCAAGAGCTTTGGAAAGTGTCCAAGCGACTTCACTAATGGATTGTTGTTTACCAAAAGGCAACAGAAGAAAGATCTTGTTGGAGCCGCAAATTGTCTGGAGTTGTTCTAAGAGGGTCATGTGCTTTTGCAAGCAGAGAGAGTTAAACAGGCTTTCTCTCAGTGAGAGAGAGAGAGAGAGAGAGAGGGAGAGAGAACTTTTACAGTGTTACAGCCAGCATCAGCAGCTGGGACTGGAACAGGACAAGCTGACAAGCTTGTGGAAAGCCCCATTTGGAAGACGGGTTTGTAAGTGCTTTGTTAGACCTGGTCAAAGCCCTTGTGGTTCATGCAAGAGGAGAGGACTGACTGTCTAATGTTTCACTTGGAATAAAAGGAACAAAAAGGCACTCTGTGATGACCTGAAAGAAAGAGGTTATCATCTGGAGAACCCTGAGGGGGCAGGTTTTGTCAGGAAGACACTGAAGTGGCTGATGAAAGTAAATCAGTTGTGGTTGTCCTGGAACAACAAATCTCTCTCTGAAAACTGACAAGAACCTTCCTGAGTGGTAACCATTCAAGCACCAAAGCTTGGTGAACTTTATAAATGTTAAATTCTGTGCACAGTTAGAGAATTGCCTGCAACCAGTGAACTTGGAGGAGTGAGAAGCGAGATTGGACTGTGAACCAAAGAACCTTTAGGAACTTACACGCACATTACATACATGTGTGCTTAGAATTAGAAGGGGGTTAAGTTGGGTTTATAAGTCAATAGAGTTAAGTTAAAATCTGATTCTATTTTCATGTTTAAAGATAATTAAAAGCAATTTTTGTTTAAGAAACCATTTGTCTTGGTGAATATCTATTGCTGCTGGGTTTTGGGGTCCTCTGGGCTCGTAACATGATAAATCTGTGGAATTTGTTGCCACAGGTGGTTATGGAGACCAAAGCACTGGATGTATTTAAGGGAGAGATTGATAGGTTCTTGTTTAGCCAGGGCATCCAAGGTTATGAGGAGAAGGCCAGGCAGTAGGAAAATGGATCACTTTATGATTGAATGGTGGGGTAGACTCGATGGGCTAAATACTTTATTTCTGCTCCTATGTCTTATAGTCTAACATTACTGAGGACACCCTGTCCCACAGACAGAGGAAGTACAGTAATGCACAGGTACGACAAGGAGTGCTTCTTCCCACAGGCAATGAGAAAGCTGAATGAGCAAAGGAACTGCTCACATAAACTATCCAAGACTCCCATATTCCCAAAACAATATTTATTTATTTTTATGAATACTTGTCTTGTATTGATACTGTTTGTCAGTAGGTGTGCTATGTCTGACTATGTGTCTGCATGTTTTGCACCGAGGGCTAGAGAACACTGTTTTATAGCAAAAGCAAAATGCTGGAGAAACTCAGCAAGTCAAACAGTGTCCTTTCAATACATAACTGACGTTTTGGGCTTGAGCCCTTCATCAAGGAATGGAAAAATGTTGGCAGGTGACCGAACAAAAAGGTAGATGGCAATAAACTTGATGTGGCTATTTTTAAACATTAACTCCAATCCTCACGTACTCTCAAACAAAAGCGCTGATCCAGCAGAGCACCTGCCAGAGATTCAAGTGCTTGTGAGAAGTTCACCAAATGAACAAGCATCAGTTTCCTTTATGCTGACAATTATATTCCACACTTCTCTCTCTCTCTCTCAGTCTCTCAGCTGAGGTGAATAGCATAAAAGGCCTGTCTGTAGTGACCTTTTTATTAAACACAAGAATTACTGTAACTATTTATTATCCATCTTATGAATCATTTCATTCGGAGGTTCTCAATCTTTTTCTTTCCATTCTCATACCACCTTAATCAATCCCTTACTAATCACAGAGCACTTATGGCATAGGGAATACTTAAAGTGTTTTGTGAGTGGAAAGAAAAAAGGTTGAGAACCACTGATTTAATTCATTTAATAGAATTAGCTTATTTTGATAGTTTTTGTTGACAAGTAGCTGTTCAGTTGCAACAAGTAAGAATTTTGATCCGTATGTATATTGAACAGTCATGATCAGTTCCAATCTATTTCATTCCCCACTCTGTCAGTTTTACCTTGTGCTTCTGCATTCAAACCCCTTTCTGGATAAAGAATTCTCTTGTACATTTCTTATTTAATTTGTCAATGAATACCGTGTATAATATCCTTACAATAGTAAAGTTTAACAGGTACAGTAAACCCCGTTATGTAACCAGCAGCTTCAAAGAAAACAAATCGCAGAAAATAAATAGGTTAAAAAAAAACTTAAGTTTAAAACTGGTGAACCTCACTGATAGTTTGCTAATCGTGCAAAATGCACCTCAAGCAACCAGAAAATTCATTTATCTGGCAGATACCAGGGACTTTACTACATTTGGATACATTTTGGTGAAAATGAAGGAATGGAAGAAAGTGGTTCGTGTGCAGGAAGATGGGATTATTAATTTGTATTTATTGTCAGCACAGCCGTGGTGGGTTCAAGGGCCTTTTCCTGTCTATCCTATTTGTGATCTAGCCCCCAATTAGTTCAGTCTTCTCTCGGTTCTGGTGATATCCGAGTGCCACCTTCTCCCAAGCTTCTTCACTACAAGGCAGACACCAGAGATGTCCATAACCCAGGTAGGGTACAACAGTGGGTCTAAAGTATTTAATATACCTTTTCTATTAACTTCTATCCAACTGGAAATGAACTTAAGAGCATTAATGTATTTAGACAACACATGTATTCTCATTCCACACTATATATACTTCTCTTTACCAAAGATCTAAAGTATGGGAGCCTTGGAAAGCTACCTTTTCCTTTGAGATTGCTCTGTCATTAACCATAAAACACTACAGCACAGATACAGGCCCAATGACCTGCTTCAAGACCAAATCCCTCCATACCCCTCTCATCTATGTACCTTTCCAAATTTTTATTAATTGTCAAAATCGAGCCTGCATTCACCACTTATGTTGGCAGTTCATTCCACTCCCACCACTCCCTGTCTGAAGTGGTTTGCCCTGAAACATCTCACATTTCACCCTTAAGCCATGTCTTCTAGTTCTTCTCTAACCCAACATCTGTAGAAAATGCAACTCTATATGCCTCATAATTTGTGTACCTCGATCAAATCTCCCTAATTCTTCTATGCTCCAGTCCAAACTTTTTTAACCTTTCCCTGTGATTCAATTAAGATAATGTGTTCCTTTTAAACCTTCCAACCACTCTCTCTATATATTTATCTCTCTCTCTCTCTCTCTCTCTCTCCATATATATAAAATATATCCCTCTAATTTTGTACATCTGTGTCAAATATCCCCTCATTCTTCTACACTCCAGAGAGTAAAGCCCTAACCTATTTCACCTTTCCGTGTAACTCAGTAAAGAGAATGCATTCCTTTTTTAACTTTCCAACCAAAATGCAGCAAACTTTGTCAACTCATGTGAAAGCATTCCAACGATAAGGGTAACACTGTCAGTGTGTATTGTATTCCTTCCTCTCTCCCTCTTCTCCGCCAAATGACAGCATGAGATCCTTCCTTGGTCCTGCTGTGTCATTGCGTCAGTTCTCTGATGTGCACTAAGTTGACTTGACAGTTTGAAGCGTGAAAAGCAAATGAGAAGTGAAAGGGCAAGACCCAGATCTCGCTGTGACTGATGTGCACGAGAATCAGCTTTTAGTTTTCCTCGGCCTTTCAATCACAATAAGAACCTGATGTCAAAAACAAGCTCTGGAAGAAAAGGCTGGGAAACATAGATGAAACCCTGGCAAGTTTCTACAGAGGTGTGGCGGAAAGTGTGCTGATCGGCTGCATCAGGGTCTGGTGGGGGGACCCCAATACTGCTGAACTTCTATGAACCAACAATCCTTTTAATTTTGTTAGAGGACCCCAAAAACCAATAGCAATAGATAAGCACTACAACACAAGGATACTTAAACAAAAGTAGTTTTTAATTATCTTCTTTCCTTCTTTGGCTTGGCTTCGCGGACGAAGATTTATGGAGGGGGTAAAAAGTCCACGTCAGCTGCAGGCTCGTTTGTGGCTGACAAGTCCGATGCGGGACAGGCAGACACGGTTGCAGCGGCTGCAGGGGAAAATTGGTTGGTTGGGGTTGGGTGTTGGGTTTTTCCTCCTTTGCCTTTTGTCAGTGAGGTGGGCTCTGCGGTCTTCTTCAAAGGAGGTTGCTGCCTGCCAAACTGTGAGGCGCCAAGATGCACGGTTTGAGGCGATATCAGCCCACTGGCGGTGGTCAATGTGGCAGGCACCAAGAGATTTCTTTAGGCAGTCCTTGTACCTTTTCTTTGGTGCACCTCTGTCACGGTGGCCAGTGGAGAGCTCGCCATATAACACGATCTTGGGAAGGCGATGGTCCTCCATTCTGGAGACGTGACCCATCCAGCGCAGCTGGATCTTCAGCAGCGTGGACTCGATGCTGTCGACCTCTGCCATCTCGAGATGGATTTTAATTATATTTGAACAAGAAAACAGAATTAAACTTTAACTTATCTCTATACTTAACTAAACTACCTAACCTACTTAATTCCCCCTCGAATACTAAGCGCAGGTGTATGTGATGTAAATTTAAGATTAGAAAAGTTCTTTGGATCCCAGTCCAATCTCATTGGTTGCAGGCATTTCTTGTACTGTGCACAGAAGTTAGCATTAACTAAGTTCACCAGGTTTTGGTGCTTAACAGGCAAATGGTTACCATTCAGGAGGGTCCTTGCTGGTTTTCAGAGAGAGATTCCTTTTCCAGGACATCCACAACTGATTCCTTCTCAATCAGACTTGATGATGAAACTTTCCCCCTTCAGGGTTCTCCAGATGATCCTCTTACTTTCAGGTCACCTCTCCTCCTTTGACCATGCAGCCTTCCAAAGTTTGCCAGCTTTGTCCTTCTGGAACTGATTTCTGTGGCTCCTTCTCTCTCTGTTTCACACCCTCCCTCTCTGAAAGCAAAACTGTTCTACCTGCCTGCAAAGATCACATGCTCTCCCAAGCAAATGGTACTCTGCAACTTTGTTGCTTTCTTGCAAAAAAACATTTTGCAAAAGTCCTGCAAATATTCTGTGCTTTAAAATGTGTGCGTGCAAGCTGCTCTAATAATTTCTCCCAAGCCACCTCTGGATACTCTGCCACAGCACTAACAAAGGAACAGCAAAGGAAAATTCACCAGACAATGGTAAATTCAAAAGAATAGTTTTATTAAACTATTAATAGCATAACATTTCTTAATTAACTCTAAACTTTACTCTAAATTTAACCCCACTATGCGCAAATGTAAATATGTGTGTATGTGGTATTAAAATCCCACTCTGAAAAGTCCATTTTAAAATTTCAGCATCATTTTAGTCTTGCTTGAAGGTCTTAAATTTTCAGTTCTGAACAAATTATAAAGCACTTTTAAACATCCTATCTTCAGGCCCTTTTAAACTCACAATTCTTTCAATGAGTTGTCCTTGAGAGATATTCTTCAAGCAGATGTGACCATCTTCTGGGCCACAAATTTACCTCCTGTGAATAGGACTTCACATCTTTTGAATGAAGACTTTGGAATCTGTGTTCCCAAATGAAACCACCCTCTTTATCTTAAAGAGACCGTCAGAAGTAGCTTCTCTTTTGAAATCTACTTTTTCTCTGTCCCCCTTTTATTAGGAGTAACACATAACAGCACCCATTCTGGTTACTGTAATTCAACCCTGTGTGTGTGTCACGCAGGGTCCTGACTTCTGTAAACTAATCCAAAAGTGTCTGAATTTGATAATATATTTCTCCAAATCATGTGACATTACCTCATCAACAAGGCCAGTCCCAATTCTTGGAAACTACGTGACCATATACTGGAACTTGTAACAGTTTTAGTTTAATTTCTGCAAAATTTCTTATCTGACCACGTCTCTGTTCAAGAGGCTTAATTGCTTTTAAGAACCACACCTGGTACTTGAGTTTCAATTAAAAACACTTCTGTTCCATTATGATTCTGTCTTTCTAGATGCATTGACTCCGAGAATGAACTCTCTTCTCTGGGTACAATGGTTCCCTGTAAATGTGCTGCACCTGTGTGTGTAACTCTGTAACCAACCCACAACTAACCGAACACATATTTATAAGAAATATAGCTTAACATTAAGTATTAATATTAAGACAAATCCATTACACCTCCTTTCACCAAGGAAAATTTTGAACTTCTAAAAGGTCAAAATTTCAAGACTACAGTCTTTCTTGTAGTTATTACACTCTAATATGATACAATGCAATACAGGCAAATAATACACTTATCTTTTCAATAACATTGAAAATCTAACATCTTGCCTTTAATCTGAATTATAACTAAATCATATTCTTGCAAGATTAATCTCCAGTTCAATAATCTTCTCTTAATTTTACTCAAAAATTATGGTCAATGCGTAATCCCAAACCAATGCAAACATATACTTCAAAATGTTGCAGAGGTAATAATTACTTTTCAATAGTAGAATAGTTCTTTTGATGTTTATAGAATTTATTAGATAAGTAACCCACTGGATGTTCAACAACATCATCATGTGTTTTGCAATAATACAGCACTAGCTGCATCTTTGCTCGCATCAAAATCAGGGGATATAAGCCCAGGTTTGTGACAAAATGTCTTTCAATTTGTCAAAAGCTTCCTGACAAATGTCATTTTTCTTCAAGAGGTTAGTCAGGGGAAGAGCAAATGTCAGCAAAGTTTTTACAGAACTCCCTATAATATCTGACCATCCCGAAAAATCTCCCCAGTGGGCATAGGAAATTCAGAAATTGTCTGAACTTTAACCCAAACTTGCTCCATTTTCCTTGGCCAACAACACAACCAAGACAAGTCACTTGAACATGACACAATTCACTCTTATCTGAATTAATATTCAGATCGGCTTTCAAAACAAGAGTTATCTTGTGTGGTGTCAAGAGTTTTAATTATGTAGTTAGATTTATTTACCTTAGGTGTTATCACTTTGTGCCCAGAAAATTTTGATCTAAGATGATTAGACAGAATTTACACTTTATCCCTTGATTTAAAACTTCTGTCTTGCTTTTCTGTAATTCCAATTTTTCATTTCATCTTAAGCCACTTTTAAATTCTCTTCAGCTATCTTACGTATTTTTTCCAACGATCTTGAAACTTTGAAATATAATCCAACAAATTCAACTGTAAATCACCCACTGTTCATTCAACAACATTAAAGATCTTCTAATATCATGTCTCCATTGCAAACAAAAGTAAATGAACACTTTAATCCCAACTCTTTTCATTTCCACAACAATATTTTTTTAAATTGAATGGAATCTCTCCAATGCTCCCTGAGATTCTGTTCAGTTTCCAATTTATGCACCTGACATAAAATTCCTTCCCTGATCTGGTTTTATATATTTAGGCAGACCAAACAAAGTGAAAAATTTTACCAGAGCCTCAGACACAGTTTTTGCTTTAATGGTCCTGACTGATAAACCTGGAAATTGCTCACATAACAGTCAAAAAAATATTCATTTCCAACTTTTCCTTTGGGCATTGGATCAACACAGTCCGGAATTACTTTAGAAAAACGTTCTGCAAAAACAGGAATAGATTTCAAAGGTGCCACTGTGTAACTTTTATTAGGTTTTCCCACTACTTGACAACTATGACAGGTCTTATAAAATCTCTTAACATCTTTTCTTAACTGTAAGGTCATTTTCGTTACCCCAAGGTGCCCACCTAAAGGCATTTTATGAGCCATATTTAAAATCTCACCTCTAAAGGCTCTAGGAACTACAACTTGGTGAACCTACAGGTTCGGGCGAGGAGTCGGAGCTCGGGTGATTCGTTACAGAGGGGGAGGAGCTAGGAGAGGTTGTGGGGTTAATTGATCAAGGGCAATAAAAGGTGGGTAAAGCAAAGGAGCGCCCGGCGAGGAGCAGCCCAGTGAGTGAGTGGTGCAGCGAAGGAGTGGGACTTCCAGGCTTTGGCTCGTCAGTCTTCAGCGAAAGCAGGTGAGGAGAAAACACCTACGTCGAGCAGGACTGAGGAGAACTGCTGCAGAAACCAAGGTGAGAAGAGAAAGTAAGACTTGTCAAGGGTGTTAATCAACAAGCTACTGGAGTCAGCTAGGATGAGGATTGTAGATTGCTCCAGCTGTGGGATGTGGGAAATCTGGGATTGTGTACTTGTCCCAGATAACCACACCTGCAGGAAGTACATCCAGTTCCAGCTCCTCACAGACCGAGTCGGCAACTGGAGCTGGAGCTGGATGAACTGCAGGTTATTCAGGAGGCTGAGGAGGTCATCGAGAGAAACTACAGGGAGGTGGTCACCCCAAATAGACAGGGTGCAGAGACATGGGTGACTGTCAGGAGGGGTAAAAGGAAGGGACCTGTGGACATTCCCACCAGCAATAGGTATGTCGTTTTGGATACGACTTGTGGGGACGATCTACCAGGGACGAGTCGAGGCGGTCAGGTCTCTGGCACAGAGACTGGCACCTCAGCACAGAAGGGAAGGGCTGAGAGGAGAGCATTAGTGGTAGGGGAGTCGTTGGTTAGGAAGGCAGACAGGAAGTTTGCTGGAATGCATCGTGACTCCCTGTTGGTGTGTTCCCTGCCAGGTTCAGGGATGTCTCAGATTGTCTTCCCAGCATTCTGAAAGGGGAAGGGGAGCAGCAGGATGTCGTGGTCCACGTGGGGACCAATGACATAGGTAGAGGTAGAGAAGAGGTCCTGAAGAGGGAATATAGGGAGTTAGGCAGAAATTAAAAAGATAGGACCTCGAGGGCTGGTAATCTCCGGATTACTGCTTGTGCCACATGCTAGACAGGGTACTAATAGGAAGATATGGCTGATGAATGCACGGCTAAGGAGTTGGTGCAGGGGCCAGGGCTTCAGATTCCTAGATCAGAGGGATTGCTTCTGGCTCAAGTAAACTGGGAAAGCCAACTAACTGGAGGATCAGAGCAGGACTGGAAGATATTTTTGCAAGGCATGCAGGATAGATATATTCCAAGGAAAAAAGAAATTTGTCCAAGGAAAGATTGGTACCATTGTGGCTAACAAAAGAGTTGAAGGCTAAGGTAAAAGCAAAGGAGAGGACATAAAAGGAAGCTAAAATTAATGGGAAATCAGGGGACTGGGATTCTTTTCAACAATTACAGAAAGAGACAAAGAAAGTCATTTGGAAAGAAAAGTTGAGCTATGAAAGGAGATTAGCAATCAATATTAAAAATGATACTAAGAGCTTTTTCAAATATATAAGAAATAAAAGAGAGACACGTATTGACATAGGACCAATAAAAACAATGCTGGGGAAATTGTAATGGGTTATAAAGATAACAGTCATTAAAATAATATCCAACTGACACTTCCTTAATTTCCACATCAGAGAATGTTTTGTCTCTTACTACAACAAGATCCTTATTTTCACCTTGTTTTTCTATTAATTTTGCACCTACAAGGGGGTTACATAAGTCAAGACAAAGGTAGGAATCAGACTTGGGCATAATATTTGGAGAATAGTATTGGTCCTATCTATGTCGAGACAGTATGATAAATACAGCTAATGTGAGATAAAGACTGGGGCAGTATAATTTATTGCATCAGTTATACCTCACGCCACAAAAATTAAATAAACTTCAATTAGAAATTTCAGACCAACGTTTTAGAAGCAGCACAGAGGTGGGAACCATTCTACATTCAACCTGATCATGTTCCAAGGTGAGGCCCTTCTGGGTAGATCTAGGGAATTTCCTAGAACAAATTATAGGAAAACATTTTCTACAGAATTGTTTTTACTAGAAAACATCGCAGATGTAAGAACTATAATGAGGGTGTCCAAATTTCAAATGCAATTTGTACAGATCACATTGGCAATGGCCAGGAAATATATAGCAGTTACCAGGAAGTCAGATACCCATCTAGGAATGGCAGGATTGAATGCAGAAATGCAAAGTTGTGTTTTTTTATATACAATAAAACCATATAATCATATAACAATTACAGTACGGACACAGGCCATCTCAGCCGCTCTAGTCCGCACCGATTTAAGTGAACTCCTCTAGTCCCACCTACCCGCTCCCTGTCCATAACCCTTCAATCCCCTAACATCCATATACTCATCCAACCTTCTCTTAAATGACAAAATTGATCTTGCTGCAACTATCTCTTCCGGAAGGTCATTCCACTCTCTGAGTGACGAAGCTTCCTCTCGTGTTATTTCTAAACTTTTCCCCCCTCACCCTTAACTTATGACCCCTCGTTCCAATCTCACCTACTCTCAAGGGGAAGAGCCTATTCACATCTACTCTATCTATCCCCCTCATAATCTTAAATACCTCTATCAAATCCCCCCTCAACCTTCTACGCTCCAATGAATAAAGACCCAGTTGACTCAATCTTTCTTTGTATTCTAGATACTGCAATCCAGGCAACATTTTAGTACATCTTCTCTGCACCCTCTCTACCTTATTGATATCTTCCTCTTGAGAAAATCACTTACAGTTTGAGGAACAAATATGATGTTTTTATCAACATTTACATCATATAGCTGTAAATCTTTGCTCCTCCCCCCCACTTTTTTTTGGAGTGCCCCATCTGTACCCCTCCCCTGGATCTAGAAAAGTTAGATAATTTAAGGCTCAGAAGGTGGACAATCCACACCTGTCAACCTGTCATTTTTTCTCTCTCTCTTTTTAGTTTGTTTTCTTGCTCTCAATTCTTTTTATATTTTTCATAACTTTTCACAGGGGAGGGGAGAAGAGGAGGGACGGGAGGGGAGATATGGTTAATTATAGTTCAACATGCAATAGCTATTAAAGTAGGTATATCACATTTTTTTGGGAGACTTATTTTGTCTTTTGCACCGTTTGACTTGAAAATTTGTTAAAATGTATATTAAAAAACCAGAGATTAATGCCATGTCAGTCAGAGATAACAATGGTTGACTGATGGGTGTAATACTCTTTCTTACATGGGGCAACAGAAGAAATGTATAATCAATCAACTCCATTTCCAATAACAAAACACTACTTTTTTTACAATGAAGAGGGCTCTTGCAAGTTATGGCTTTAATAAACATTTGCCCCTTTTCCACTGGCACCCTGTCCCAGGAATTAACCAGGGTCAGGGTCCAGTGGAAAAGGGACACTGTCCAAAGCTAAATGTCAAATGACATCGTTTCACGCCGTAGATTAACCTCCTCTTTCTCTACTCATATCCCCGCCGCTTGCTGACGCCGGCATGCTGATAAAGCCAATGGAAAAGAGACAGGAGAAAGTCTTCAAATAAGATCTGTTTTAAAGTGTTTGTATGTGACCTACTCTAACAAACCTTTCCAGTTGAAGTTAGAACACTCTGGTCCCCGGGGATGAGCGTGTTCAGTGAAAAAACAATTAATGTCCCAGTTAAGGGTGGCCCAGTGGAAACGGCACAACCCTATCCCGGGACACTGCACGGTCAATTTACTGGGATGCCAGTGGAAAAGGGGCTAATGGTGATAAAGCTATATTTTCACTGAAAACTGTGAACTACTGGCAATTTCTTTATCTCTTTTCTATGGAACAGTATTCTTTAATTCTGTCATTTGTTATCATATTTGTAGAGATTGTTGTAAATAAAAGTAATTCATTCAAAAAAAATTGCTCTGGACAACGACAAATCCTTTTTCAGTCACTGTGCACTGTCTCAGACTTCCAACCCTTCTAAATATTTTTTTACAGCACCATTTCTTACCAGCAAACTTTTCCTCATCAACGTCATCACAGAACACACCAGATATATATCTAAATCTGTCTCTGTATCTTCAATGACCAGCTTATCGGTTAATTTCACTGCAGAAATACCATCTACTGATTTAAACCCTACTTCAACAAGTTCCTTATTTTCAAGTTTAGAATCAGAGTTCTGACCTAACAAAGAAACATTTAAATTCATTGATGATTCATCACACCTTATCTCTTTTATCCCAAGGTCTGTTTCTTGCTTTTGAATCTGACAACCTGCTTCTTTCTGCTGCCTTATCTCGCAAGCTTTTAAATCAATTTGTCTAGTACTTTTTCTACTGGCAAGATTTTTAAACTTTACATCAGTTTGTCCAACACTCTCGCTGTCAACAGTTTCCCTTTCATCCTCAAACTTAACTGGATACTTTACTGCAGAGACACCCTTATCTCCTGACACAAAAGATTTACATTCTTTCCTAATTCTACCAACAATTTAAGACCCTTTTTTTAAACTTCCATCTCTTTTAATACAAGCACCTAGTGCTACTGGTTCCTGTTCTCTTTCTCTTCAAGGAGAAAAAAAAACAATTCGCTACTGTGACAGAGTATATAGATATGTTTTTGGGAGATAATTTGGGAAATGTTTGTTAGTGTAGGTCACATACAAACACTTTAAAACCAATCTTATTTGAAATACTGGAGATCTGCTAATGCTAGATGGCTTTTGCAAGAGCTTTGGAGAGTGCTCAAGAGACTTCACTAATGGATTGTTGTTTACAAAAAGGCAACAGATGAAAGATCTTGTTGGAGCCGCAGACTGTCTGGAAGAGAACTTGCTGTCATATGGTTTTGCAAGCAGAGAGAGTCAAACAGCTTCTCTCTAAGTGAGAGAGAGGCTTCTTCTACAGTGCTACAGTAGGCAGCAGCAGCTGGGACTGGAAAAGAACAAGCTGGAAAGCTTGTGGAAAGCCCCATTTGGAAGACGGCCTGATCAAAGCCCTTGTGGTTCCAGATTTCTTACAATAATTGCAAAATGAACTGAAAAGTTTCTTTTTTTCTGGCTCCTGTATAAATTTATCTCAAGACCACACCACGTCATCACTTTCACTTTTAAAATCAGAATTCTGATGACAAAAAAAGATTCAGAGCGACTAATGAGTCATCACTGTCTGCTTGTCTCTGGCAGTCGGCTGTATTTCACTGGTTTTTGCTTGTAAATTAAACCCCTTTCACACTTGCCCGTGATCCCAGGAACCAAACGCCTATCTGCCTTTAAAGTGGCAAGTGTGAAAGCAAAATCAGCTCAACACTGGCGTCAGATGATGTCATTTCATGCCGGGGATTGACAGCCTCGACCCCTAGTACAATCCCTGGCATCTGCAGACACCAGCATTGCAATCAGGCAAGTGTGAAATGGGTAAATGCATTGTGGGATTGAAAAAATGACCCAAGGTTTTGCATGAGTGCAGGAAGAAAAGATTAAAATGAACGTATGAAGATTGCCGTGGGAAGGTCACAGTAGGATAGAGAGAGACAAAGAGAGGAAATAAGTAGCAATAGCGGACAATTTTTAAACAGCGTGGAAAAATTGGTAGCACTATAGCGCACAATTTATAAAGACCATGGGGGAAAGCAATGGCGGACCTGAGTTCCCAAAATTACATGTGGCAGAGAAACCCCTCTATGAATGCTCCATGTATGCAGCCGGGCATACAGCCCTTTCTCTGCCACACGGAATTCTGGGAAGGCTGGTCCGCCATCGCTTTTTCCTACTGCATTTATAATTGTATGCAATCGTGCTACTAATTTTCTCAGGCTGTTTAAATTGTACGCGATGGTTCTACCAACTTTCCCAGACTGTTTAAATTGTACGCGATGGTTCTACCAACTTTCCCAGACTGTTTAAATTGTACGCGATGGTTCTACCAACTTTCCCAGACTGTTTAAATTGTACGCGATGGTTCTACCAACTTTCCCAGACTGTTTAAATTGTACGCGATGGTTCTACCAACTTTCCCAGACTGTTTAAATTGTACGCGATGGTTCTACCAACTTTCCCAGACTGTTTAAATTGTACGCGATGGTTCTACCAACTTTCCCAGACTGTTTAAATTGTACGCGATGGTTCTACCAACTTTCCCAGGCTGTTTAAAAATTATGTTATTATTAAGCATGATTAATTTTCTTCATATATAAGATCAGTATTTAGGGCAGGTCCACCATCACTTGATGCTTTATGATGTCACTGGTAGAAGGTAGAACAGTCCTAACCCCGGGGATGGCTCTTTGCAAGAGTGAAAGCGTTCTTAGGAGTGGTCAAGTGTGAAAAGCCAAACCTCCATTCCTATCCCGGGACACTCAACAGCTGATTTAGTGGGATGCAAGTGTGAAAGGGGCTTTAAATTGCTCAACACTTTCTTCACTGCTTTTAGACACAGATTTTAAAACAGGTTGCATATCATTTTCTTTACTGGCAACAATTCCCCATCATAGATTCAAAATTATTTGGGTATTTTATTTTGCCCTCTTAAAAAAGTTTGTTAGGCACAAATTTCACATTGTCTGCAAATGTAGCAGAATGTTGTCCCTTATGAAAAGTTTCAATTGGCTTTAATTTAAGCTCTGGATTTAACACATCTGTAATTTTGACTGAATTTTTCCAATCTTCCATCTCTCTCCCAACCTCCCTTTCCCCTTTTTTCTAAGTTTCTCTCTTTCAAATCTCTCTTGTTTTTTTCTGTTTCATTCATCTCAAATCTCTTTTGCCTTTCAATTCCCTCTAATCTAAGTTTTTCTATCTTTAGCTCATGCTGTTTTTCAATTTTAGATTTTTCTCACTCCATCTTTTTCAGCTGCTAAGTATTGCTCAAGATATTTACTCTCAGGAAATGGTTCCAAAACCTTCCTTTCAAAAATACCCTCTTTTACATAGTTCTCAGCTTTAATTTTTTTGAAAGTCAATTTTTTTCATTGACACTTCTAACTCCGTAAGTTTCAATTCTTTAGCAATAAGCAACAAATCCTCCGATTTCAACTTTTTAATATCTGATAAGTTTGGAAAGTTTCACTTGGCCCATACTTAGTTTTGAGGTTTAAAAGATAATTAGTTGCACCTTCTGCAACCTTTTGACTAAGTTTCCACTTTCAAATATACACGGATTGGTGTCGCCACATGTTTACCAAAACCGATTGCTGTTGTTTTGCTTCCACACACATAAGCCTTTCAAGAAGATTTTTAACCAAACAAATTGTATAATTACTCAATCAAATAAGCTTTCATTAACCTCAAATCTTTGGTTATCATTGCAATGAACCCCCAATTTTGTTATGAACTAACATCCCTTTTAATTTTGTTAGGGACTAAAGGAACTAAAGGAAGAGCAGTGGGAAATTTACCAGACAATGGTAAATGCAAAATAATAGTTTTTATTAAACTATTAATTACATAATATTTCTTACTTATCTCTAAACTTAACTTGAAATTTAATCCCACTATGCACAAATGTAAATGTGTGTGTGTGTATGTGTATTAAAGTTCCACTCTGAAAAGTCCATTTTAAAACTTCAGTATCATTTTAGTCTTGCTTAAAAGTCTTAAATTTTTATTTCAGAAAGAATTATAAAGCACTATTAAACATTCTATCTTGAGGCCCTTTTAACCTCACAATTCTTTCAATGAGTTGTCCTTGAGAGATATTCTTCAAGCAGAAATGACCATCTTCTGGGCCACAAATGTATCTCATGTGAATAGGACAGTACAAATCTTTCCAGGACTTCAAATCTTCTTCTTTTGAATGAAGACTTTGGAATCTAATTTCCCAACTGAAACTGCCCTCTTTATCCTAAAGAGACAGTCAGAAGTAGCTTCTCTTTTGAAATCTACTTATTCTGTGTCCATTTTTGCTAGGAGTGACATATAACAGCACCTATTCTGGTGACTGTAATTCCACCCTATCTTCCACAAGGTTCTACATGACTCCTGTTTGAGTTACAGGGTCTTGACTTCTGTAAAGTAATTCAAAAATGTCTGAATTTGATAATAAATTCTCCAAATCATGTGAAATTACATCATCAATGAGGTCACTCCCACTTCTTGGAAACCACGTGACCATATTCTGGAATCCTTAACAGTTTTAGTTTCATTTCTGCAAAACTTCTTGTTTGACTGTGACTCTGTTCATTGCTTTTATGAACCACACCTGGTACTTGAGTTTTAATTGAGAACACTTCTGTTCCATTATGACTCTGTCTTTATAGACATGTCAACTCTGAGAATGAACTCTCTTCTCTGGGTTCAATGGTTCTCTATAAATGTACTGACCTGTGTGTGTAAAACTGTAACCAAACCACAACTAACCCAAGTCATATTTATAAGTTTAACATTATTCTAAATATCAATATTAACACAGATCCATTACATGTGTAAAGCCCTCCAAAAGGAAGTGGACACAGTTCAGGTAAAACCCTCCCCACTAGTGATTACATCTTCAGGGAAAACTACCGTCAGAGAGTAGCAGCAATCATCAAAGACCCACACCATCCAGCACAGTTCTCGCTGCTGCCATCAGGAAGGAGGTATCGGTGCCACAAGACTCGCACCATCAGGTTCAGGAACAGCTGCTCCCCCTCCCCCATCAGACTCTTCAACAACAAATTCAATCAGAGAGTCATTTAAGAAATCTTATTGATATTCTTTTTTTCTCTCTGTACTGCACAGTCAATTTGTTTACTTTTATTTGTTTACACTGTCCACAATTTATTGTGGTGAGACAAGGGATGTCATGCTGCTGAGATATGTGGTCATGAATGATTAGTTTCAAAAATGTAATTAAGTCAGGAATACAATCTAAAAAGAGGCTAAGTACTGTGTTCAGTGGGCAGTCAGCGACCAGCTCTCTGGCTGCCACAGCTTTTGTTTGCAAATAAAAGTTTAAAACTTCTTGAAGGAACTTTTGCCTCTCCTGGTCATTCTTGGTGTTCGACAAACCTTGACAACCCCAAGGCAGAGCCTGTCTTGTCCAACCCTGGCAGGCCCGACACAAACGAATCGACAGCAGCATCACTGGAGAACTACACACCCCCCCCACCCCACCATGGCATTGGGCAGAGGGTATAAAGTGAAGCACATTGCTAAACGTGGTGCCAATGGCAAATCACGGGCCTGGAAGGGTTAAGCTCATTGCAAAAGTGAAGATATAAACTTCACACACTTCTATCTAGCAAAGCTAACCTTTTGGCCCAGCAGTTCTGGTTGCAAATGGAAACAATTAGCATAGTGATTGCATTCATTGATCTGAAGGAGCAGGTGAGCAGAGCTAACCCTGGCTGGAGTTTGTTTGAGTCAAGGTTGTTTTTTGTGTGGATCTCAGCCACTCCATGCCTTCATCCACACCCCAGACACAAGAGTTCTACATATGGAGAGTGCAGGGGAGAAGGGAAGAATCGGTGGGAAGTGGAGCACAGACCAACAGATAAAAGGTGGTAATTGGATATCACCCACACCTAGGAACCCACTACTCTCTGAGTAAAATAAATATATTTCTGACATCTCCTCCAAGCTTTCGTCCACACCCCTGAAACAGATGCCCTCGGGTAGTTGATATTGCCACCCTAAGAAACATTTGGCGCGGAACCCTTTGTCAAGTCTAAGACTAAAAGGTAGATAACACAAGCACAAGAAGCTAATTTTACATCATCTCCTTCTCCATATCATTGAACACCCCCTTCACCAAAGCCCCAGGTTTAGGCAGAGTATTCAAAAGGCGGTAGATAATAGGTGCCGCAGTAGGCCATTCAGCCCATCAACCCAGCACTACCATTCATTTAGATCATGGCTGATCTTCCACTATAAGTACCCTGTCCCTGCCTTCTCCCCATAACCCTGTCCACAAGAACCTTGTCTTATTCCCTCTTGAACTTATTCAGAGAACCCGCCTCCACCACCCTCTGCAGCAAAGCATTCCACAGACCAAAAACTCTCCGGGTAAAAAAAAATATATTTCTCATCCCTACCCTAAAGGGCCTTCCCTGTACTCTTAAACTATGGCCTCTAGTCCTGGTCTCTCCCAACATTGGGAACACGCAATTAGATTCCTGAGACCAATGGCAGCAAACTCTAATATTCCACCTACTGTCAAAACCCACTACTATTTAGTCAAAATAGAGAAATGCTGGAGGTACCCAACCGACCCCGCAGCGTCGATAAGAGGGACAGATAGTATAAGCAACGTTTCGGGCCTGAGCCCTTCCTCAAGGTATGAGTGAAAAAACATAGCATCTGACTGGGGTAAGAATGGGAGAGGGAGAGTCCAGACAAGCAAGTTTAGGTGAGGACATGGTCATAGAGCTTGAGAACAGCAGGCAGTGCAGATGGGGAACAGTGAGGGAGACTCTCACAACACCCTTTCGAAGAGAGGAGGAGAACACCTTCAGGGTAGGCATCCCTTGAAGAGATTTCTCCATGGAGCAACTGAATGGAGGGAAACACAAAAGACTGTAGTAAAATCACACCGAAACGCTGGAGGAATTCAGCCGGTCTCTCAGCGTCCATATTACCGACGTTTCGGGCCTGAAGGTATAAGTGAAGAAATGCAGCACCTGAATTAAATGCTGGGGAAAGAAAGCGGGAAGAAATATTCCAAGGAGTTGAATCTACTCCTCATGACAACAATGGTCTGGTAAATTCCAACTAACAACCAAATTAAATGTGTAACCTCAGTCGGCAACCAACTTGTTATCTTTATTTAATTGTGGAGGAAAATTTCAGATTAAAAGTTAAACCAGTCACAAAGAATTTTAACGATGATTTTTAAAATATCCCCAGTTTCAAAAATCCTAAGTTTTGAACTCCATAGAAGTACTGTCCTGTGGAGAACCATAGAACATTACAGCACAGAAATAGACCCCTTCGGCCCTTCTGATCTGTGCCAAACTATATTTTTTTGCCTAGTCCCACTGACCTGCATCCAGTTCATAGCCCTCCATATCCCTTCCATCCATGTACCTATCCAAAATTTTCTTAAATGTTAACATTGAGCCCACATTCACCTCCTCAGCTGGCAGCTTGTTGTACACTCCCAGTGTGAAGAAGTTCCCCTCACGCTCCCACTAAGTTTCATGTAACTTATTAAGATAGACTGGCTAACACTCCTTTCTCCCCACTTCTGTAGGATCTGGGAATACAGAAAAATCACTCCCTGACAGTGGCGTCACAGGTAGGTAGGGTCGTACATTGGTCTTTATAAATCTCACAAAGAATTGAGGTCAGGAGTTGAGATATTATGGTGATGTTGTAGAAGACATTGATGAAACCAAATTTGGAGTATTGTGTGGAGTTTTGGTCAGATTGGAAGAATGCAGAGAAGATTTACAAGGATTGCTGGGACTTGAAGTTACAGAGAAAGGTTGGATAGGTAAGGACTTTATTCTCTTGATAGAGGTATACAAAATTTTGATTGGTGTAGAAATAATAAATGCAATTAGGATTTTTCCACTGAGATTAAAAACTAGAGGACATGGGTTAAGGGTGAAAAGGGAATATGAAGGGGAATTTCTTTTTTAAACTTTTTTAAAAACTTTGAAAAACAACATAAAATCAATAGCAACAACAGAAATAAAAGGTTTTTATACAATATAATAAACCCCCTCCCTCCCCCCCCTCAGCCAGCCCCCTCAAGGGGAGCCAAAAAAACCCATAAAACATATACAATATTTTAAGATATTTCCAAACCCATATATTCTAAATAAGATGACTACATTTTAATTAAAAAAGAAAAATTATCATGTAAATTATGTTATTTTCTCCACATAAATACAAGATCTCAATTCATTCTGCCAACACGCTATATTAATCTCTACATTGTCTTTCCAAGTAACTGCTACACATTTTCATACCACAGATAACACCAAACGTACAAATGCTATTTGAAACTTATCCAAGCCCAAACCAATCAAAGAAACCCTATAACCCAACAAAAAAAAATCTCTGGATCTAATGGTAATTTAAATTTAAATAGTTTCTCCAAAACCAACCTAACTTTTCCCAAAATGGTTGTACCCTATCACAGACCAAACTGCATGTAAAAAGATTCCAGTACTTAACCCATATCTAAAACAAAGACCCGAATTACTAAATCCGTATTTTTTCAATTTCTCAGGAGTCAAGTATATCTAATGCAAAAAATTATAATTAATCAAACCATATCTTATATTAGTCAATTTAGTTACCCCTTCATGACACACAACCTTCCAATCCTCTTGAGGTATTACATAAGTTTAATCACTTTCCCATTTATTTCTAGATTTCTCCAAATTCAGTTTATCGAGAGTTTCCTGTAACAAACGATACATATCTGAAATAAAGGCTCTCTTTGGTATAAAGGAAATCAAAGATTCAAATTTTGTTAACTTTACCATAATTATCCCTTATCAAAGCCTTAAGTTGGTAATACACAAATAAAGAATTTACTGGTATACCAAATTTCTCCCTCAATTAATTAAAAGAAAGGAACTGTCCCTCTTCAAAACAATCCTGGATCCCTTTTATACCCTGAGAATACCATATCTTTAAATACCTATTATACATTGAAAAACGAATAAGCTGATTTTGATATAATGGAAATTTGGGTTAATAATTTACCCTTTGTTCCTATAACATCATTTCTTTTAACCCATATCTTTAACAAATGTTTTAATACTGGCATATCATATCCCTTCAATAATTTCAAATTCCACTTATATATAAACTGGTGAACATCAAATTCAGAAATACAGGCTAACTCTACCTTGGCCCAACTAGGAGGCTGATTAATATCCAGCTTCATAATAATTTTGAAAATGAGGCAACTGAAGTCCACCTAGTGCATATTTCCATGTCAATTTCTGTAAAGCTACTCGAGCTAATTTTCCCTTCCATTAAAAATTTCCTCACCACCTTATTCAAATCCTGAAAAACACCCTTTGAAAGTGAACATGGAATTGACTAAAATAAGTATTGAATATGAGGAAAAATATTCATTTTAATACAATTTACTCAACCTATTAATGTTAGTGGAGGATCCTTCCATTTAATCAAATCCATTTTAATCTTTTTCAATAAAGGTACATAATTTAACTTGTATACAGATTGATAATTTGCATTCACAGTTAACCCTAAGTATTTAATTTTATCAGACCATCTTAATTTTATAATATTTTTACACTGTTTATAATCCCCTTCCAAAATTGGCAATATTTCACTCTTATCCCAATTCACCTTATACCCAGATAACTCCCCAAATTGAAAATATTTCAAAGAATGTTCTGGATGTGTCAAATAAATCAATACATTATCAGCAAATAAATTAATCTTATATTCATCATCTGCAATTCTTATCCCTTTAACCTTATCATTCTGTCAAATTGCTTGAGCTAATAGTTCAATGATCAATGCAAACAAGGCTGGTGACAATGGAAAATCTTGATGAATCGATCGCGATAATTTAAATGGCAAAGTTTGGCCATTCATCACCACCCGAGCAATCAGATTTTTATACAATCCCTTAACCCAACCAGTAAAAAAAGGGCCGAAATTAAACTTCTCCAACACCTGAAATAAAAAATCAATTTAACCCTGTCAAAAACTTTTAACAAATCAAGCGCAACCACCATTGATTGTTTGGAAGGGGAATTTCTTCATGCAGAATGTGGTGAATGTGTGGAATGAGCTCCCGGCTGAAGTGGCGTTCAATTTTGACATTTAAGAAAAATTTGTACAGGTACATGGTTGGGAGGGATAAGTGGGATATGGACCAGGAGCAGGTTAGTGGGAAGGGGCAGAAAAATAGACTAGAAGGGTCAAAGGGTCTGCTTGTGTGCTGTAGTTTTTTTTGGTGTTATGGTTCTAAGAAGCATTTTTTTGAAAACATGAACCTTCAGATTGAAGGACAGTTTCTTTCGTTACAGGCCCAGAGGTTCCCAAAACCAAGCAGCAATAGATATTCACCAAGACAAATGGTTTCTTAAACAAAAGTTGCTTTTCATTATCTTTAAACATGAAAATAGAATCAAACTTTAACTTATCTCTATTAACTTACTTAACCAAAATTAACCCCCTTCTAATTCTAAGCACACATGGATGTAATGTGTGTGTAAGTTCAGAAAGGTTCTTTGGTTCACAGACCAATCTCACTTTTCACTCCTCCACGTTCATTGGTTGCAGGCAATTCTTTTACTGTGCACAGAATTTAACATTTATACAGTTCACCAGGCTTTGCTGCTTGAAAGGTAAACAGTTACCACTCAGGAAGGTTCTTGTCGGTTTTCAAAGAGAGATTTGTTGTTCCAGGACATTCACAACTGAGGTACTTCCATCAGCCACACCAGTGTCTTGCTGACGAAACTTGCCCCATCAGAGTTTTCCAGATAACGTCTTTCGTTGAGGTCACCACAGACTTCCTTATTCCAAGTGAAACATTAGACAACCAGTCCTCTCCTCTTGCATGAACTACAATGGCTTTGACCAGACCATCTGACAAATGGGCTTCCCAGAAGCTTGCCAGCTTGTCCTGTTCCTGTCCCAGCTGCTGTCTGCTGTACCAGTGATCTCTATGCCTCTCCCTCTCTCCAAGAGAAAGCCTCTCCCTGCTTGCAAAACCACATGACCCTTAGCAAAGCAAGCTCTCATCCAAACAGAAAGGGGCTCCAACAAGATGTTTCATCAGTTGCCTTTTGTAAACAACAATCCATTGTGAAGTCTCTTGAGCACCCTTCAAAGCTCTTGCAAAAGCTGTGTAGCTGATATGTTTAGCATGGGGCAGAGCTCCAGTATTTTAAATAAGATCTGTTTTTAAGGGTTTGTATGTGACCTACTCTAACAAACCTTTCGCAATTTATCTCCCAAAAACATATCTATATACTCTGTCACACTTTCCTGTGTTATCAGATTCTTAAATGGACATCTCATTGGTAAAAGATGACGGCTCTGCAATGTTTTAACTGCACTTTTCTCTTTTTTTCTCACACATTGTCCACACTCATTCACTTACTATAACACCTGCACCTTGAACTTTCGTTTTATTGTTGCACTGAGGATCGACTTGTTGGAAGAACATGCAAAACAAAGGTTTTTGTTGTATCTTGGCACATACATAGGAACATAGGAAGTAGGAACAGGAGTAGGCCAAAAATGGCCCATCGAGCCTGCTCCGCCATTCAATACGATCATGGCTGATCTAATTTATGACCTAACTCCACCTACCTGCCTTCTCCCCATATCCCCTAATTCCTCTATCATGTAAAAATTTATCTAACCGAATTTTAAATATGTTTAATGAGGCAGCCTCAACCACTTCCCTGGTTAGAGAATTCCAAACATTCACTACTCTCTGGGAAAAACTATTTTTCCTCATCTCTGTCCTAAATCTACTCCCCCGAATCTTGAGACTGTGTCCTCTCGTTTTAGTTTCCCCGGCCAGCTCAAAAAACCTTCCTCCATCTATCCTATCCATCCCCTTCATAATCCTATATGTTTCTATAAGATCTCCTCTCATTCTTCTGAACTCGAGCGAATACAATCCTAGACGATTTAATCTTTCATCATAAGTCAACCCCTTCATCCCAGGGATCAACCTAGTAAACCTCCTCTGGACCGTCTCCAAAGCCAGTATATACTTCCTCAAATGTGGAGACCAGAACTGGACACAGTACTCCAGGTGCGGTCTCACCAGTACCTTATACAGTTGCAACATGACCTCCCTACTCCTGAATTCAATTCCTCTAGCGATGAAGGCCAACATTCCATTTGCCTTCTTAATAACCTGCTGCACCTGCAAGCTAACTTTTTGCGATTCATGCACAAGCCCTCCCAAGTCCCTCTGCACAACAGCATGCTGTAGTTTTTCACCCTTTCAATAATATTCAGCTCTTTTATTTTTCTTGCCAAAGTGGATAACCTCACACTTACTAACATTGTACTCCATCTGCCAGACCTTTGCCCACTCATCCAGCTTAACTCTATCCCTCTGCAGACTCTCCACATCCTCATTACAATTTGCTCTTCCACTCAATTTGATGTCATCCGCAAACTTGGCTACACCACATTTTGTCCCCTCCTCCAAGTCATCAATGTAAATGATGAACAGTTGTGGGCCTAACACCGACCCCTGCGGCACCCCACTTACCACTCTCTGCCAACCTGAAAATCTCCCATTTATCCCGACTCTCTGCCTCCTGTCAGACAACCAATTTTCAATCCAGGCCAATATACTTCCCCGGACTCCACTTTCCTGTAACTTACTGAGAAGTCTCTTGTGCGGCACCTTATCAAACGCTTTCTGGAAATCCAAATATACAACATCAACCTGTTCCCCTCTATCCACCGCACCCATTATATCCTCAAAGAATCCTAACAAGTTTGTCAAACAAGATCTTCCCTTTCTAAAACCATGCTGCATCTGGCTGATTGAACCCTTACGTTCCAAAAGTTTCACTCTTTCATCTTTAATGACGGCTTCAAGCATTTTTCCAACCACAGACGTCAAGCTAATTGGCCGATAATTTCCAGTCTTCTGCCTACATCCCTTCTTAAAAAGTGACGTGACATTTGCTGTCTTCCAGTCTGCCGGGACCTGCCAGAATCCAAGGAATTTTGGTCTATGACCACCAATGCATCAACTATAACTCCTGCCATTTCCTTCAGAATCCTTGGATGCATTTCATCAGGACCAGGTGATTTGTCTGGCTTTAGTCCCATTAGTTTCTCCATCACTACTTCCTTTGTAACAACTATTTTATCAAGGCCCTCCCCAACATTCGCATCCTTAACTCCGCACTTGGGCATGCTGGACGTGTCTTCCACCGTGAAGACTGACACAAAATATTTGTTTAATGCCTCGGCCATTTCCTCAATTTTTGCTACCAGTTTTCCTTTCTCATCCTCCAAGGGTCCTATGTTAACTCTGGCCACCCTCTTCCGTTTTATATATTTATAAAATTTTTTGCTTTGTGTTTTTATATTTTGTGCCAATTTACTTTCATAATCCTTTTTTCCCATTTCTTATTACCTGCTTTGTAACCCCTTGTTGTTTCTTAAAGTTATCCCAATCTTCCAGTTTCCCACTGCTCTTTGCAGCTTTGTACACCTGCGCCTTCAATTTTATACTCTTCTTTATTTCCTTTGTTAACCACGGTTGATTTTTCTCTCCCTTGCTGCCCTTTTTCCTGACCGGAATATATTTTTGTTGAGCATTACAAAATATTTCTTTGAAAATCTTCCACTGTTGCTCAACTGTTTCATCAATGAGCCTGTGCTCCCAGTCCACTCTATCCAATTCCACCCTCAACCTATGGTAGTCACCCCTGTTTAAGCCTAATATATTAGTTTTAGATCTAACTCTTTCCCCTTCCATCTGAATGAGAAATTCCATCATACTATGAGCGCTATTTCCCAGATGGTCTCTGACTATTACATCATTTACTCTAACTATCTCATTGCACAACACTAGATCCAGGAGAGCATTTTCTCTTGTGGGTTCCTTCACATGCTGCTCAAGAAAGCTATCACGGATGCATTCTATGAAGTCCTCTTCCAGACTCCCACAACCAACTTGATTTTCCCAATCTATGTGGAAGTTCAAGTCCCCCATGACGACTGCCATATCATTATTACATGCCTCACTTATCTCTCTATGTATTTCCTGTGCCACTAAACTATTGTTATATGGTGGGTGATAGATAACACCCACCAATAATTTTTTCCCTTTGTTATTCTTTATCTCTACCCAAATGGACTCAACATTATGCTCATCTGACAATAAACAATCAATTCAAACATTTAAAATTTTAAATAGACAGAAATTGCTTCTGAAGACTGAAATAAGTGAGATGGCACAAAATAAATATGGTCAGCTTAAAAAAGGAGGAAATATTATTTTAACACAAGCGGTTCGGATTTAGAATGTTTGGTTGGTGAATCTTTTCTTATCGACTGATTTTTAATGGTAAGTTGAATTGCAGAGGAAAAGGTGAAAAATGTACACAATCATCGATCAGACAAACACAGAGTATTTTTCCTAGAGGACGTACTGTAAGTTTATGGTGAGAGGTAAAAAAAAAACTCAAGGTAAAGGTTCCATTATTTTCACATAATTCTCTATTTAGAATGTAAAACTGATGAAATTCTTAATTTTTGTCTACTGTAAGGCAGAGTCGCCACTTATTCCAGCACCCCTCACAGAAACCTACAGCACCTTGTGATCCTAGGCAGTCTCCCTTCGAAAGAACTGGCCAGGCCTAAGCCTGCATAGCTTCCGAGATCAGACAATCTCAGGCATATTCAGGCTATTAGGGGGAGAGATTTAAGGGCAACTTTTTTACACAGAGGCTGGTGATGTGTGAAGGGGCTGTTGGAAGAGGTGGTTGAGGCAGGAACTAGAACCATGGAACATTACAGCACAGTAACTGGCCCCTTTGGCCCTTCAAGTCCGAACCATTGTTTTTTGCCTTGTCTCACTGACTTGCACCCAGTCCATAGCCCTCCATTCCTCTCCCATACAAATTCTTCTGAAATGTTAAAATTGAGCCTACATTCATCACCTTAGCTGGCAGCTCAATCCACACTCCCACTACTCTCTGTGTGAAGATGTCCCTCCTAAACTTTTCCCCCTTTCACTATTAACTCATGTCCTCTGGTTTGTATCCCCCCCCACCCTCAGTGGAAAAAGCCTCTCTACATTTACTCTGTCTACTCCCCTCATAATTTTAAATTCCACTATCAAATATCTCCTCATTCTTCTACGCTCCAGGGAATAAAGTCCTAACCTGTATAACCTTTCCCTGTAACTCAGTTCCTGAAGTCTGGGCAACATCCTAGTAAATCTTCTCTGCGCTCTTTCTATCTTATTGATTTTTTTTTTCTGCAGTTACTATTGCAATGTTTAAAATAAGGTAGGATGGGTTGAGAGGGATTTGGGCCAAACGCAGGCAGCAGGGACAAGAGTGGGTGGGACATTTTGGTTAGTGTGGGCAGGTTGAGTCGAAGGGTTTATTCCATGCGCCTTGTCTCTATGACTCTGGGGCGAAGGAGAGCAGAAACAACTGAAATAGGCTAGAAAGAGATGATAGGCTGAATGGTATCCTTCTGCATCATGTTACTTTCTGATTCTAATTCTGATTCAGAAACTAACCATTTCTGGTAAAATCTGTCGTCACGACTTAAGGCTTAAAGTGGCTCCACTGCTTGGAGGAGACAACAACCCCATGCGCATTACCTGCCTCCATGGCACAATTATGTTTTACCCTCAAGTCATTCAGCTGTTACCTTTAGTAGCTTGGCATGGAGAAGTAGGGTGTAAGCAGCCTCTGTGAAGTTCTCATAGCCGATGTGCAAATCCCGGAGTTTATACAGGTACCTGCGAGTGGCAAAAGTAGAGTTAAGTGGTACATCGAGCAGCTGGGTAGTATAACGAGCTGTCAGGGGGTACATCATGTAGTCCTGAGCTACAAGGTGATACCCTGAGCAGACAGGTGGTACCGAGCTGCCGCGAGACATTGTCCCAAACAGTCCTTTCAAGTGAAGCAACACTTGTGTAATTGCAGGAGTTGTTTACTTCATCCACTGCTCCCTCTGTGGCCTTTACATTGGAGAGACTGAAGGCAGAGTGGGAGATTGCTTCAGTGAGCACCTTCGCTCTGCCTGCATCAGTGTCGGGGATCTCCCAGGGGCCAACCATTTCAATTCTGCACCTGCTCACATATCTGTTCATGGCCTCATGTACAATCCTGCCAAGACCACCCGTAAAATGGAGGAACAAAATTTGATTTTTCCGTCTGGGGCCTCTCCAGCTCCTAACCTTCTCTCCGTTGTCGCTCCCTATTCATTCCCTCTGTCTCCTTTCCTCCAGCTCTCACTTCCCTTCCCTCTCTATTCACAGAGCCATTCCCTGTCCCAGCCTCCCTCCCATATCCACCTATCACCTCCAATGGTCTGTGATACTCCCCCTGCACCTACCCATTACCATTTTGTCCAGGCACTTGCCCACATTATTTCATACCTTGACGAAGGACTCAGTCCCAAAACATTAGCCATGTATCTTTATCTTTGCTGTGTAAAGTTTGATTGGCTGAGTTTCTCCAGCCTTGCGTTTTCAAAGGTCAAGTTAAATAATATTACATTTAGAATGTAAAATATAGACTTTAACTTTTGACTAACGTACGGCGGACAGAGAGTGGCCACTTTGTTCAGTGCCCCTCACAGAAACCTACAGCAGAAAATGTTCCAAGGCAGGCTCCCCTGCAAGTACTGACCAGTACTAAGCCTGTTCAGCTTCTGAGATCAGACAATGTCAGGTATATTCATGCTCTTATTCAAGGTATTAGATGCTGCTATTAGGGTATTAGGGGCTGATATTCAGGGTATTAGGGGCTGATATTCAGGGTATTTGGTGCTGTTATTCAAGGTATTTGGTGCTGTTATTCCGGATATTAGGGGCTGTTATTCAGGGTATTTGGTGCTGTTATTCAAGGTATTTGGTGCTGTTATTCCGGATATTAGGTGCTGTTATTCAAGGTATTTGGTGCTGTTATTCCGGATATTAGGGGCTGTTATTCAGGGTATTTGGTGCTGTTATTCAAGGTATTTGGTGCTGTTATTCCGGATATTAGGGGCTGTTATTCAGGGTATTTGGTGCTGTTATTCCGGATATTAGGTGCTGTTATTCAGGGTATTTGGTGCTGTTATTCCGGATATTAGGGGCTGTTATTCAGGGTATTTGGTGCTGTTATTCAAGGTATTAGGTGCTGTTATTCCGGATATTAGGTGCTGTTATTCAGGGTATTTGGTGCTGTTATTCCGGATATTAGGGGCTGTTATTCAGGGTATTTGGTGCTGTTATTCAAGGTATTTGGTGCTGTTATTCCGGATATTAGGTGCTGTTATTCAGGGTATTTGGTGCTGTTATTCCGGATATTAGGTGCTGTTATTCAAGGTATTTGGTGCTGTTATTCCGGATATTAGGTGCTGTTATTCAAGGTATTTGGTGCTGTTATTCCGGATATTAGGGGCTGTTATTCAGGGTATTTGGTGCTGTTATTCAGGGTATTTGGTGCTGTTATTCCGGATATTAGGGGCTGTTATTCAGGGTATTTGGTGCTGTTATTCCGGATATTAGGTGCTGTTATTCAAGGTATTTGGTGCTGTTATTCCGGATATTAGGGGCTGTTATTCAGGGTATTTGGTGCTGTTATTCCGGATATTAGGTGCTGTTATTCAAGGTATTTGGTGCTGTTATTCCGGATATTAGGGGCTGTTATTCAAGGTATTTGGTGCTGTTATTCCGGATATTAGGGGCTGTTATTCAAGGTATTTGGTGCTGTTATTCCGGATATTAGGGGCTGTTATTCAAGGTATTAGGTGCTGTTATTCCGGATATTAGGTGCTGTTATTCAGGGTATTAGGTGCTGTTATTCCGGATATTAGGTGCTGTTATTCAAGGTATTTGGTGCTGTTATTCCGGATATTAGGTGCTGTTATTCAAGGTATTTGGTGCTGTTATTCCGGATATTAGGGGCTGTTATTCAAGGTATTTGGTGCTGTTATTCCGGATATTAGGGGCTGTTATTCAAGGTATTTGGTGCTGTTATTCCGGATATTAGGGGCTGTTATTCAAGGTATTAGGTGCTGTTATTCCGGATATTAGGTGCTGTTATTCAGGGTATTAGGTGCTGTTATTCCGGATATTAGGTGCTGTTATTCAAGGTATTTGGTGCTGTTATTCCGGATATTAGGGGCTGTTATTCAAGGTATTAGGTGCTGTTATTCCGGATATTAGGTGCTGTTATTCCGGATATTAGGTGCTGTTATTCAAGGTATTTGGTGCTGTTATTCCGGATATTAGGTGCTGTTATTCCGGGTATTAGGTGCTGTTATTCAGGGTATTTGGTGCTGTTATTCCGGATATTAGGTGCTGTTATTCAAGGTATTAGGTGCTGTTATTCCGGATATTAGGTGCTGTTATTCAAGGTATTAGGTGCTGTTATTCCGGATATTAGGTGCTGTTATTCAGGGTATTTGGTGCTGTTATTCCGGATATTAGGTGCTGTTATTCCGGGTATTAGGTGCTGTTATTCAGGGTATTTGGTGCTGTTATTCCGGATATTAGGTGCTGTTATTCAAGGTATTAGGTGCTGTTATTCCGGATATTAGGTGCTGTTATTCAAGGTATTAGGTGCTGTTATTCCGGATATTAGGTGCTGTTATTCAAGGTATTAGGTGCTGTTATTCCGGATATTAGGTGCTGTTATTCAAGGTATTAGGTGCTGTTATTCCGGATATTAGGTGCTGTTATTCAGGGTATTTGGTGCTGTTATTCCGGATATTAGGTGCTGTTATTCAAGGTATTAGGTGCTGTTATTCCGGATATTAGGTGCTGTTATTCAGGGTATTTGGTGCTGTTATTCCGGATATTAGGTGCTGTTATTCAAGGTATTAGGTGCTGTTATTCCGGATATTAGGTGCTGTTATTCAGGGTATTTGGTGCTGTTATTCCGGATATTAGGGGCTGTTATTCAGGGTATTTGGTGCTGTTATTCCGGATATTAGGTGCTGTTATTCAAGGTATTTGGTGCTGTTATTCCGGATATTAGGGGCTGTTATTCAGGGTATTTGGTGCTGTTATTCCGGATATTAGGTGCTGTTATTCAAGGTATTTGGTGCTGTTATTCCGGATATTAGGGGCTGTTATTCAAGGTATTTGGTGCTGTTATTCCGGATATTAGGGGCTGTTATTCAAGGTATTTGGTGCTGTTATTCCGGATATTAGGGGCTGTTATTCAAGGTATTAGGTGCTGTTATTCCGGATATTAGGTGCTGTTATTCAGGGTATTAGGTGCTGTTATTCCGGATATTAGGTGCTGTTATTCAAGGTATTTGGTGCTGTTATTCCGGATATTAGGTGCTGTTATTCAAGGTATTTGGTGCTGTTATTCCGGATATTAGGGGCTGTTATTCAAGGTATTTGGTGCTGTTATTCCGGATATTAGGGGCTGTTATTCAAGGTATTTGGTGCTGTTATTCCGGATATTAGGGGCTGTTATTCAAGGTATTAGGTGCTGTTATTCCGGATATTAGGTGCTGTTATTCAGGGTATTAGGTGCTGTTATTCCGGATATTAGGTGCTGTTATTCAAGGTATTTGGTGCTGTTATTCCGGATATTAGGGGCTGTTATTCAAGGTATTAGGTGCTGTTATTCCGGATATTAGGTGCTGTTATTCCGGATATTAGGTGCTGTTATTCAAGGTATTTGGTGCTGTTATTCCGGATATTAGGTGCTGTTATTCCGGGTATTAGGTGCTGTTATTCAGGGTATTTGGTGCTGTTATTCCGGATATTAGGTGCTGTTATTCAAGGTATTAGGTGCTGTTATTCCGGATATTAGGTGCTGTTATTCAAGGTATTAGGTGCTGTTATTCCGGATATTAGGTGCTGTTATTCAGGGTATTTGGTGCTGTTATTCCGGATATTAGGTGCTGTTATTCCGGGTATTAGGTGCTGTTATTCAGGGTATTTGGTGCTGTTATTCCGGATATTAGGTGCTGTTATTCAAGGTATTAGGTGCTGTTATTCCGGATATTAGGTGCTGTTATTCAAGGTATTAGGAGCTGTTATTCCGGATATTAGGTGCTGTTATTCAAGGTATTAGGTGCTGTTATTCCGGATATTAGGTGCTGTTATTCAAGGTATTAGGTGCTGTTATTCCGGATATTAGGTGCTGTTATTCAGGGTATTTGGTGCTGTTTTCCGGATATTAGGTGCTGTTATTCAAGGTATTAGGTGCTGTTATTCCGGATATTAGGTGCTGTTATTCAGGGTATTTGGTGCTGTTATTCCGGATATTAGGTGCTGTTATTCAGGGTATTTGGTGCTGTTATTCCGGATATTAGGTGCTGTTATTCAAGGTATTAGGTGCTGTTATTCCGGATATTAGGTGCTGTTATTCAGGGTATTTGGTGCTGTTATTCCGGATATTAGGTGCTGTTATTCAGGGTATTTGGTGCTGTTATTCCGGATATTAGGTGCTGTTATTCAAGGTATTAGGTGCTGTTATTCCGGATATTAGGTGCTGTTATTCAGGGTATTTGGTGCTGTTATTCCGGATATTAGGTGCTGTTATTCAAGGTATTTGGTGCTGTTATTTCGGATATTAGGTGCTGTTATTCAAGGTATTAGGTGCTGTTATTCCGGATATTAGGTGCTGTTATTCAGGGTATTTGGTGCTGTTATTTCGGATATTAGGTGCTGTTATTCCGGATATTAGGTGCTGTTATTCAAGGTATTAGGTGCTGTTATTTCGGATGTTAGGTGCTGTTATTCAAGGTATTTGGTGCTGTTATTCCGGATATTAGGTGCTGTTATTCAAGGTATTAGGTGCTGTTATTCCGGATATTAGGTGCTGTTATTCAGGGTATTTGGTGCTGTTATTCCGGATATTAGGTGCTGTTATTCAGGGTATTTGGTGCTGTTATTTCGGATATTAGGTGCTGTTATTCCGGATATTAGGTGCTGTTATTCAAGGTATTTGGTGCTGTTATTCCGGATATTAGGTGCTGTTATTCAGGGTATTTGGTGCTGTTATTCCGGATATTAGGTGCTGTTATTCAGGGTATTTGGTGCTGTTATTTCGGATATTAGGTGCTGTTATTCCGGATATTAGGTGCTGTTATTCAAGGTATTTGGTGCTGTTATTCCGGATATTAGGTGCTGTTATTCAAGGTATTTGGTGCTGTTATTCCGGATATTAGGTGCTGTTATTCAAGGTATTTGGTGCTGTTATTCCGGATATTAGGTGCTGTTATTCAGGGTATTTGGTGCTGTTATTCCGGATATTAGGTGCTGTTATTCAGGGTATTTGGTGCTGTTATTCCGGATATTAGGGGCTGTTATTCAGGGTATTTGGTGCTGTTATTCCGGATATTAGGTGCTGTTATTCAGGGTATTTGGTGCTGTTATTCCGGATATTAGGGGCTGTTATTCAGGGTATTAGGTGCTGTTATTCAGGGTATTTGGTGCTGTTATTCCGGATATTAGGTGCTGTTATTCAAGGTATTTGGTGCTGTTCTTCAGGGTATTTGGTGCTGTTATTCCGGATATTAGGGGCTGTTATTCAAGGTATTAGGTGCTGTTATTCAGGGTATTTGGTGCTGTTATTCCGGATATTAGGTGCTGTTATTCAGGGTATTTGGTGCTGTTATTCCGGATATTAGGTGCTGTTATTCAGGGTATTTGGTGCTGTTATTCCGGATATTAGGGGCTGTTATTCAGGGTATTTGGTGCTGTTATTCCGGATATTAGGTGCTGTTATTCAGGGTATTTGGTGCTGTTATTCCGGATATTAGGGGCTGTTATTCAGGGTATTTGGTGCTGTTATTCCGGATATTAGGTGCTGTTATTCAGGGTATTTGGTGCTGTTATTCCGGATATTAGGGGCTGTTATTCAGGGTATTTGGTGCTGTTATTCCGGATATTAGGTGCTGTTATTCAGGGTATTTGGTGCTGTTATTCCGGATATTAGGTGCTGTTATTCCGGATATTAGGTGCTGTTATTCAAGGTATTTGGTGCTGTTATTCCGGATATTAGGTGCTGTTATTCAAGGTATTTGGTGCTGTTATTCCGGATATTAGGTGCTGTTATTCAAGGTATTTGGTGCTGTTATTCCGGATATTAGGTGCTGTTATTCAGGGTATTTGGTGCTGTTATTCCGGATATTAGGTGCTGTTATTCAGGGTATTTGGTGCTGTTATTCCGGATATTAGGTGCTGTTATTCAAGGTATTAGGTGCTGTTATTCCGGATATTAGGTGCTGTTATTCAAGGTATTAGGTGCTGTTATTCCGGATATTAGGTGCTGTTATTCAAGGTATTAGGGGCTGTTATTCCGGGTATTAGGTGCTGTTATTCAAGGTATTAGGGGCTGTTATTCCGGATATTAGGTGCTGTTATTCAAGGTATTTGGTGCTGTTATTCCGGATATTAGGTGCTGTTATTCAAGGTATTAGGGGCTGTTATTCCGGATATTAGGTGCTGTTATTCAGGGTATTTGGTGCTGTTATTCCGGATATTAGGTGCTGTTATTCAAGGTATTTGGTGCTGTTATTCCGGATATTAGGTGCTGTTATTCAAGGTATTAGGGGCTGTTATTCCGGATATTAGGTGCTGTTATTCAGGGTATTTGGTGCTGTTATTCCGGATATTAGGTGCTGTTATTCAAGGTATTAGGGGCTGTTATTCCGGATATTAGGTGCTGTTATTCAAGGTATTAGGGGCTGTTATTCCGGGTATTAGGTGCTGTTATTCAAGGTATTAGGGGCTGTTATTCCGGATATTAGGTGCTGTTATTCAAGGTATTTGGTGCTGTTATTCCGGATATTAGGTGCTGTTATTCAAGGTATTAGGTGCTGTTATTCCGGATATTAGGTGCTGTTATTCAAGGTATTTGGTGCTGTTATTCCGGATATTAGGTGCTGTTATTCAGGGTATTTGGTGCTGTTATTCCGGATATTAGGTGCTGTTATTCAGGGTATTTGGTGCTGTTATTCCGGATATTAGGTGCTGTTATTCAGGGTATTAGGTGCTGTTATTCCGGATATTAGGTGCTGTTATTCAAGGTATTAGGTGCTGTTATTCAGGGTATTTGGTGCTGTTATTCCGGATATTAGGTGCTGTTATTCAGGGTATTAGGTGCTGTTATTCCGGATATTAGGTGCTGTTATTCAAGGTATTTGGTGCTGTTATTCCGGATATTAGGTGCTGTTATTCAAGGTATTAGGTGCTGTTATTCCGGATATTAGGTGCTGTTATTCAGGGTATTTGGTGCTGTTATTCCGGATATTAGGTGCTGTTATTCAGGGTATTTGGTGCTGTTATTTCGGATATTAGGTGCTGTTATTCAAGGTATTAGGTGCTGTTATTCAAGGTATTAGGTGCTGTTATTCCGGATATTAGGTGCTGTTATTCAAGGTATTAGGTGCTGTTATTCAAGGTATTAGGTGCTGTTATTCAGGGTATTAGGTGCTGTTATTCCGGATATTAGGTGCTGTTATTCAGGGTATTTGGTGCTGTTATTCCGGATATTAGGTGCTGTTATTCAGGGTATTTGGTGCTGTTATTCCGGATATTAGGTGCTGTTATTCAGGGTATTTGGTGCTGTTATTCAAGGTATTAGGTGCTGTTATTCAAGGTATTAGGTGCTGTTATTCCGGATATTAGGTGCTGTTATTCAGGGTATTTGGTGCTGTTATTCCGGATATTAGGTGCTGTTATTCAGGGTATTTGGTGCTGTTATTCCGGATATTAGGTGCTGTTATTCAAGGTATTTGGTGCTGTTATTCCGGATATTAGGTGCTGTTATTCAGGGTATTTGGTGCTGTTATTCCGGATATTAGGTGCTGTTATTCAGGGTATTTGGTGCTGTTATTCCGGATATTAGGTGCTGTTATTCAGGGTATTTGGTGCTGTTATTCCGGATATTAGGTGCTGTTATTCAAGGTATTTGGTGCTGTTATTCCGGATATTAGGTGCTGTTATTCAAGGTATTTGGTGCTGTTATTCCGGATATTAGGTGCTGTTACTCAAGGTATTAGGTGCTGTTATTCAAGGTATTAGGTGCTGTTATTCCGGATATTAGGTGCTGTTATTCAGGGTATTTGGTGCTGTTATTCCGGATATTAGGTGCTGTTATTCAAGGTATTTGGTGCTGTTATTCCGGATATTAGGTGCTGTTATTCAGGGTATTTGGTGCTGTTATTCAAGGTATTAGGTGCTGTTATTCAAGGTATTAGGTGCTGTTATTCCGGATATTAGGTGCTGTTATTCAAGGTATTAGGTGCTGTTATTCAGGGTATTTGGTGCTGTTATTCCGGATATTAGGTGCTGTTATTCAAGGTATTTGGTGCTGTTATTCCGGATATTAGGTGCTGTTATTCAAGGTATTTGGTGCTGTTATTCCGGATATTAGGTGCTGTTATTCAAGGTATTTGGTGCTGTTATTCCGGATATTAGGTGCTGTTATTCAAGGTATTTGGTGCTGTTATTCCGGATATTAGGTGCTGTTATTCAAGGTATTTGGTGCTGTTATTCCGGATATTAGGTGCTGTTATTCAAGGTATTTGGTGCTGTTATTCCGGATATTAGGTGCTGTTATCCGGATATTAGGTGCTGTTATTCCGGATATTAGGTGCTGTTATTCAGGGTATTTGGTGCTGTTATTCCGGATATTAGGTGCTGTTATTCAAGGTATTTGGTGCTGTTATTCCGGATATTAGGTGCTGTTATTCAAGGTATTTGGTGCTGTTATTCCGGATATTAGGTGCTGTTATTCAAGGTATTTGGTGCTGTTATTCCGGATATTAGGTGCTGTTATTCCGGATATTAGGTGCTGTTATTCAAGGTATTTGGTGCTGTTATTCCGGATATTAGGTGCTGTTATTCAAGGTATTTGGTGCTGTTATTCCGGATATTAGGTGCTGTTATTCAAGGTATTTGGTGCTGTTATTCCGGATATTAGGTGCTGTTATTCAAGGTATTTGGTGCTGTTATTCCGGATATTAGGTGCTGTTATTCCGGATATTAGGTGCTGTTATTCAGGGTATTTGGTGCTGTTATTCCGGATATTAGGTGCTGTTATTCAAGGTATTTGGTGCTGTTATTCCGGATATTAGGTGCTGTTATTCAAGGTATTTGGTGCTGTTATTCCGGATATTAGGTGCTGTTATTCAAGGTATTTGGTGCTGTTATTCCGGATATTAGGTGCTGTTATTCAAGGTATTTGGTGCTGTTATTCCGGATATTAGGTGCTGTTATTCAGGGTATTTGGTGCTGTTATTCCGGATATTAGGTGCTGTTATTCAGGGTATTTGGTGCTGTTATTCCGGATATTAGGTGCTGTTATTCAAGGTATTTGGTGCTGTTATTCCGGATATTAGGTGCTGTTATTCAAGGTATTAGGTGCTGTTATTCCGGATATTAGGTGCTGTTATTCAGGGTATTTGGTGCTGTTATTCCGGATATTAGGTGCTGTTATTCAAGGTATTAGGTGCTGTTATTCCGGATATTAGGTGCTGTTATTCAAGGTATTAGGTGCTGTTATTCCGGATATTAGGTGCTGTTATTCAAGGTATTAGGTGCTGTTATTCCGGATATTAGGTGCTGTTATTCAGGGTATTTGGTGCTGTTATTTCGGATATTAGGTGCTGTTATTCAAGGTATTTGGTGCTGTTATTCCGGATATTAGGTGCTGTTATTCAGGGTATTTGGTGCTGTTATTCCGGGTATTAGGTGCTGTTATTCAAGGTATTAGGTGCTGTTATTCCGGGTATTAGGTGCTGTTATTCAGGGTATTTGGTGCTGTTATTCAAGGTATTAGGTGCTGTCATGGATTGATAGTTGGTTGAGAAATAGGATACAAAGGGTTGGGATAAATGGGTCATTTTCTAGATGGCAGAATGTGATTAGTGGGGTCCCAAAGGGATCGGTGTTGGGTCCTCAGTTGTTTATCATTTATGTAAATGATTTTGATGAGGGGATTAGTAACTACGTATGAAAATTCGCAGATGCCACTAAACTGGGTGGTCGTGTGAAGTGCGAGGAGGATGTCAGGAAATTGCAGGGGTCTTGGACAGGTTAGGAGAGTGGGCAGAGAACTGGCAGATGAAGTTTAGCGTGAGTAACTGTCATTTGAGGCAGAAAGAAACAGCAGAATATTATTTAAATGGAGTTAAGCTGGGGAGTGGGGTAATGCAAAGGGACTTGGGTGTATTTGTTCACCAGTCATTGAAAACTAACGTGCAGGTTCAGCAAGCGGTGAAGAAGACGAACGGTATGTTGACTTTCATAAAGAGGGGACTGGAGTATAGGAGTAGAGAAGCCCTCCTGCAGTTGTACAGGGCCCTGGTGAGACCTCACCTGGAGTATTGCATCCAGTACTGGTCCCCATATTTAAGAAAGGACATACTTGCTATTGAGGGAGTGCAGCGCAGATCCCAGGGGATGGCAGGATTGTCATATGTGGACATGTTAGAAAGACTTGGACTATATGCGATGGAGTTTAGAAGGATGAGGGGAAACATGATTGAGGTATTTAGGATTATTAAAGGGCTTGACAGGGTGAAATTAGAGTACATGTTCCCAATGATGGGGGAGACGAGGACTAGAGGACATAGTTTAAGAATACAGAGAAGGCCATTTAGCACAGAAATGAGGAGAATTTCTTTTACCCAGAGAGTTATGGGTCTGTGGAATACATTGCCACAGAGGGTAGTGGGGGCGGATTCACTGGATAGATTTAAAAGAGAGTTGGATAAGGCTCTTGTGGGAAGGGGAGTTAAGGGTTATGGGGATAAGGCTGGGATTGGTTATTGACAGAGAAAGATCAGCCATGATCCATTAAATGGCGGTGCTGGCTCGACAGGCCAATTGGCCTACTCCAGCACCTATTGTCTATTCAGCGTATTAGATGCTGTTATTTATGGTATTAGGTGTTGTTGTTCAGGGTATTAGATGCTGTTATTTAGGGCATAAAGTGATGTTATTCAAGGTATTAGGTGTTTTTTTCAGGGCATTCAGATTAATAGATGCCGCTATTCAGGATATTAGTTCCTGTTATTCAGGGTATTTGGTGATAATCTTCAGCGCTTTAGGTGCTGTTATTCACGGTATTCAGTGCTGTTTTTTTACATGACCTGAGGAAATCCTACAACTCAAACCATTAACTCTTGGACCACTCCCATTCCCCAACAAGTTCAAACCCCCTTCACAATACATCTGGCTGCCCCCTTCTCTTTGTTTACCAGTGGACAGCTTTGGGTATTTTGAATAATCCGGAAGGACGGCAGTGGTTCAAGAAAGTCGCTCACCCTCACCTTCTCAGACACCATCTGAGAGCAGGGAGAGGGTATCGCGAGGGAGAAGAGGAACCAGGAACCAGGTGCGTATTGGGAGATTGGCGGGAGTAACATTTGCATCAGGCGCTCATCAAGAAGCTGCCGTAATTTAGAGTTTTCAGTCAAAATTGCCATTCTCTGGAATCATCTAGTTTCCTGTTGATGTTTCTTTTGAACTTGTTGCCGTAGAACTAAGATGGTGGTGGAACATGATCATTCTTTGCAAGGTGTCGAGCAAAACTAAGCTCTTCATTACACATGGCAATAACCAATTAAAATTAATTCAATTAAGGATGAGTGATAAATGCTAGTGTTGTTCAGATCCACCCCCACCCCCCCCCCCAACCCTCGCAGAATCAATAAATAATGCTGCGATTATGCCACATTAACAAGTAACAATGATCCACAGTGGCCTTGGTAAATGCCCCTGGGTTCTCATTAACATCATGTAATCCTTTAGATGGCGTGGTCTGAATGAATAGATTTCGATCAATAATCTGCTGCAGCCAGCCAGCTGAATCACAGAGTAGCTTTCCCCTGTTAATTGTTTATTCTAACAGTCGACATGAATAATCAGTCAAGTTTCTGTCAGCAGATGTTTAACACGGTTGAGAACCACAGCAATGCTGAGTATGATATATACCAGGGCTACAGTAGTTCAGCTGAAGGCCTCCCAGAGATCTTGCTTGCTATTCCATTTTTACTCGTTGAGGTAACGTGATAGGATCTATTGTCCACCCAGAATCATCTTAGAACTGTGAATTTAAGTTTGAGGAGATTTGGTTTGTTTTCAATGACTCTTTGCAAATTTCTACAGGTGTACTGCGAAGAGCATTATGACGGATTGCATCACTGTCGGGTATGCAGGTGCCAAGGCAGGAAAAGACTACAGAGGGTTGTTAACTTGGCCAGCGACATCATGGGCATCAGCCTTCACTCCATCGAGGACATTGAACCATTAGAGCACTGTGGTAAACTATTGCTGTGCCACGATTGGCTGCTTCCAGCTGGACACGCCTCCCGAGACTGATCCTTCCCATAGCCCCTTGTATGTTCCTCTTTCTCTTTCCTTCGATCAGTCGATGAGGTAGATGGTCGTTCCTGTCTTTAGTTAATAAAAGCCTGATAGTTTCACAATATCAGTCTTTTGTGATTATTGATGGTACATCAAGCACAGAAAAAGGCCTCTTCGGCCCTTCTAGTCTGTGCCAAACCACATTTTTTAGCCTAGTCCCACTGACCTGCACCCTCCCTACCTCTCCCATCCATGTACCTGTTCAAATTTTTATTAAATGTTAAAATTTAGCCCTCATCCATACCCCCACCCACTCTCTGGGAGTATTCCAGATCCCTTTGTTCCACAGTATGCCTCAGTGCCCAACTATTCACCATGTATATCCTATCTTGCTTTGCCCTCCCAAAGTGCAAAATCTCACACTTCTCCTCATTAACTTACATCCGCCATTTTGCAGCTCATTTTTTTCAGCTGATTCCAGATCCCGCTGCAAGCGTTGAAAGCCTTCCTTGCTGCTCACAACCCCTCTAATTTTTGCATCATCTGCAAACCAATTGACCAACAATCACCTCATCAAGTCTCGCAGCAAGGAAGGAGGGAACAGGCTACTGGAGTCATTGATCGCTGGGTAATCTGAAGGCTCCATTGGCACATTCCTGCCAGTACCCACCCTGTATTCAGTTAACTTCCTGAAACAGGTTCAAGTTTTTAATTGTCTGCATTCATCACTTTGACCTCCCCCCACCCACACCCACCCCCCCACCCCACCACCCACACCCGGCAATCGAACAGCTGGAGAATCCATCCCACTATTTAATTTATTATTGTTAAACCTCCCCAATGAAGTGCAGCATATTTCGTACTCACCGTATGTACATTTCTTCCCGATCAATCTCTTTGTAGAAGTTCTGCAAGAAAAGGGGAAAATAAACTCAAAATGAGATGTTTACAGAACAAAACAAAGTGCGTTGCAGTTATCAAATAAATCAAAATCCGTCTGCTTGAGGTGGCCAATTTAGTGATTGCCAACCATCATTCTGATATTTTTTACATAAGAACAAAGAACATTAAAGCACAGTGCAGGCCCTTCTGCCCTTGGTGTTATGCTGACCAATGTAAACCTACGCAACAATAATCTAATCTTTCCTGACCTCACACCTCTCTAATTTTTTCACATCAATGTGCCTATCTAAGTCTTTTGAATGTCCCTATCATATCAGCCTCTAACACCACCCCCAGCAAAGCATTCCAGGCACCCAACCGCAAGAGACATCTTTGAGGGAACGAACTAGAGAATCTAATCTGGTACTGCAATGTCCCAGGCGATGAGTAAACCATTGCAGTTTGACCCCTCAGGTGCAGGGACGGATCCCAATTTGAGTTTGAATCAAAGTGAGACATCCTGGGCAATAAATCACCGTGGTCACCATGCCATAGGGACGTCTCCTCTACTTCTCCTTCTCAAGCTGGGGGGGTGGGTGGGTGGCTACCCATTTTCTGGCCCCCTGCCCCAGTCCTCTGCTTCCCCGAAGTCATTCACCCATCTGCCCTTCCTGGAGTAGAGGAAGTTAAGAGGAGGAATGAGAATGTGGAATGACCAAAGCAACAGCTCGCACTAACCCTCCAAGACTCTCATGTTCATGAAACAATATTTATTATCTATTTGAATAGATGAATACTTGTCTTGCAAATGCAAATTGGGCACCATGGATGGTATAGCAGTTAGAGCAACGCATTTACCATGCCAGCAATCGGGACTGGACCTCGGTCCAAAGCCCACGCTGTCTTGAAGGAGTTTGTACATTCTCCCTGTATCTGCTTGGGTTTTCTCTGGAGGCTCCAGTTTCTTCCCACTGTTCTAAACATACCGGGGTGTCAGTTGATGGGGCTCATAGGGCTGAGTTGGCCTGTTACCGTGCTGCATGTCTAAAATTTTTTAAATAATTTAAAATGTATTGTTTGCCTGAATGTGTGTTAGTTCTGATTGTATTTGCACCGAGGACTGGAGAACGCTATTTCTTCGGGTTATACTTGTGCAATCAGGCGACAATAAACTTGATTTAACTTGGTGGAGGAACCTTTGCAGATGACAGAGTCACATAATCATACAGCAGGGAACAGGCCCTACAGCCCAACTCAACCACGTCGACTAAGCTGGCATTTTGGGACGGACTCATTTGATCCATATCCTTCCAAACCCTTCCTTTCCATGCATCAGCCTAAATGTCTTTTGAATTGAACCCGCTCCTACAGTTTCCTCTAGCTTTTCAATCCAGACATGGAGAAACAAATAGGTAAATAATTCTCTGAAATTGGCGTCACAGGTAGGCAGGGTTGTCGGGTCTTCAGGAGTTGAGTCACAGGGAAAGATTAAACAGGTTAGGACTTTATTCCTTGGAGCGTCGAAGGATGAGGGGAGATTTGATTGAAGTTTACAAAATTACAAGATTAGGAGAGATAAATACCAGAGAACCTAGCTTTAGAGTGAAAGGTGAAACGTTCAGGGGAAACATTAGGGGGAACTTTTTTACTCACAGAGTGGTGGAAGTGTGGAACGAGCTGCCATCTGACATGGCATATGCAGGCTCACTCTTAAGTTTTAAGAATAAATTGGATAGATACGTGGATAGGAGAGGTCCGGAGGATTATGTACTGGATGCAGGTCAATAGTTCTAACGGAGTAATTTTTCGGCCCGCTAATGATTCTTTGGAAAAAAAACCCTGCAGAGGGCACAGAGGGGATCAGCGGCATGAAAGGATATTAAACTCCACTTTGATCCATTTGTTTTTCAGGTTCAATTCTCATTTGAAATACAAAACAGGCTCATCATGCCAGGGTTCAGCACCCATCAGCTGCCTCAAGGCAATCATCACCTCATCAAAAATTCAGCGCATGACTGCAGATCTGCTCTGAGGAGGCTAGCAAGCCCTTACTTAATGGTTGAAGCGCCCTACTGCTGGAACTCCAGATGCGGAGCTGTTTGGAAGAAAGGGCCCTCCGAAGCTGCCAACAGTGGAGTCTCTGCGGCCAAGCTCGTTGACTCTCAGGGTGAAAGGTGGTGGCTTGTGACTCAAGCTGGCAGGAGTGAAGCACCACTGCAGTCACTGCCTTCTGGATGAAGCGCTGAGCTGCAACTGTGGAGCAGCTGGAGGGGTTCAATGGTTTGGACAGGGGACGTTTCTGGATGAGGAAGATTGAAAACTTGGCTGAATGGTGCACCAATGACAACCTCAGGAAGGGAAAACCAGAGGTGCAAGATCCAGTGATCATTGAGAGATCAAAGGAGAAGAGGGTGAGCAAATTTAAGTTCTTGGGAGTCACTATCTCGGAGGATCATTCCTGGACCCAACAACGAATGGCATCATGAGGAGAGCATGTCAGTGCCTCTACTTATTCAGGAGTTTGTAGAGGTTTATTATGACACCAGAAACCCTGGGAAATGTCTACAGAGGTGTGGTGGAAAGTGTGTTGACTGGCTGCATCACGGTCTGGTATGGGGACACCAATACCCCCGAGCATAATGCCCTGTAAAAGATATAGTGCATGCAGACCAGGGCCATCACAGGCAAAACCCTCCCCAACTTTGAGAACATCTGCTGGGAACGCTGCCTTCAGAGAACAGCAGCAATCACTAAGGGTTCACATCACCCAGCACATGCTCTGTTCTTGCTTTTGGCATCAGGAAAGAGGTATTAAGTTTAACAAGACTCGCATCCACCAGGTTCAGGAACAGCCCCACCATCAGACTCCTGGACCATGAACTCAATCAGGGACTCATTTATTTTGCACTTCATTGCAATCCACAGACAGTTTATTTACATTTCTTTTGTTGTTTGAGTTAGTTTTTTTTTCCCACACTACCAATAGGTGATAATTCTGCATGGCCTGCAGATAAAAGCATCTCAGGGTTATACATGATGTCATGTATGTACTTTGACAATAAACCTCTGACTGACAATCTCTACCCATGGATGCGCCCTATCCCTGCTGAGTCCCCTCCGCTTCTCATTGCTCGCTCAACCTGCAGTCCTCATGCTTGTCTCAGCTGCTTTTCTTTAATGGCCTCTTTGGTGGATGGAAAAGATGGAGTGGTGCCACCTTCCAAGGGTCCCCTGCGTTGCCCATGATCCTCCTCCAACATTGTGAAATAGATGATTTTCAAAGTTTGTCGGTCTGATGCATTCTCTCCATTTCTTTCACCACAGATGCCATCTAACCTTCTACACACTTGCAGTGTCCCCTGACTTTATTTCAGATTTGGAGCCACGGAGCCACCCAGGACCTTCACCTGACCATTGACGTGAGATGGGAGAATGTCAACGATGCTATTACTGCACCAATGACCCGGGTTCAAATCAGGTGTTGCCTGGACATTCTCCCCGTGACCTGCGTGGTCCGGTTTACTCCCAAATTCCAAAGGCGTACATGGTTAATAAGTTAATTGGTCACATGGGTGTAATTGGGCGACCCAGGCTCGACCCAAACATAGCTTGGCCTGATCTATTTTTCCACTCACCCCCATTGCCCGGCCTTCTCCCAAAACATTTGATGCTCTGGCTAATCAAGAACCTATCAATCTCTGCCTTAAATACACCCAATGACTTGGCTCCACAACTACCTGTGGCAACAAATTCTTCAGATTTACCGCCCTCTAGCTAAAGAAATTCTTCTGCATCTCTGTTCTAAGCGGACACCCTTCAATCTGGAATTGTGCCCTCTTGTCATAGACCCTCCCACAATGGGAAACAACCTTTCTATATCTACTCTTTCATGCCAGACTGGGAAACAGCCTCTTCCCACAGGCAGTGAGAATAGTAAACAATCTTAGAAACCCATAATTTTTAAAACTTTAGTCATGCAGCTCTGTATCAGGCCCTTTTGGCCCACAAGCCTTGTGTTGCCTAATTACACCCAATCGACCTACACTCCCAATCGGTTCTTATTTTGTAAACGGTGGGAGGAAACCAGAGCACCCCGAGGAAAATCACACGGAGACAGGGAGAATGCGCAAACTCCCCATAGACAACACCTGTCTCAAACTCTGGTCACCGGCGCTGCAAGAGTGTTGCACTAACCATGTACAGGTATCGCCCCGTTTTTCTAAAGTTCGCTTTACGCCACTTTACCGTTTTTACTAACTAAAAGAAACCTGGAGGATTTTCACTTTTACAAAAAAAAAGAGGAAAAGAGAAAGGAGCATTCAGCGTTTGTTTTGCAGCGAATCTTTACAGTGGCAGCACGCATCACGGGCAACGAGAGTGATGAGGCCAAGCTCCTTCCCTGGGAGCTACCCTCTGCATCCCAGCATGGCTTTGAACTCTGTGAGCATCTGTGCTTTTTCTCAATTTGTGCATCCGTTAGCAAGCTGTGTCCTTTATATAGGCTGTACATTTATCATATAATTTCTGCTTTTACTATATGCTAGTGTAATTTTAGGTTGTAGGTGTTATTTGATATGATTTGGTAGGATGTTTTGGGCCTGGGAATGCTCAAACATTTTCCCATAGAAATCAATGGTAATTGCTGCTTCGCTTTACGCCATTTTGGCTTATGAAAGGTTTCATAGGAACATTCTACTTTCAGATTGTGGGGGAAACCTGTATATATTTATTATGGAACTCTATTTATATATGTTGTTTGTGCAAAGGGTATACTGTGTGTCTGTACTATGGTCTGGAGGTGCACTGTTTCATTGGGTTCTATACAAATAGTAATGGGGTATAAATATGTCTTTAAAGGAGATAGTTTGTGGGGGGTTAGTGTAGGTCACTTCACAAACACATCTCATTTAAAATTCCAGAGTTTTGCTCAAGCCAGGCATCCAGGCTCCTGGTGCCTTTGCAAAGACAAAGAATTATAAAAAGCAGGTGCAAATAAACAGTCCAGGCTCAAAGTGCTGATAAGATCTTACAAAGATTGGGTTTGGAGCCTTGGAAAACTGTTCTGGCTTTCACAAGCAGAGAGAGAGAAAATAACCAAGCAGGATTTCTCTTAGAGTGAGAGAGAGAGAGAGAGAAAAGTGGCTTTTGAGGCTGCAACATGGCAAGCTGACCCCATTTTGAAGACGGGTTCTGAGTTTGGCCTGTTCAAAACCCTTGTCGTCCTTACAAGAGGAAATAGCTGGCTTGAGTGTTTCTCCCGAAATAAGGGAAACAAGAAGAACTCTGTGGTGACCTGGTAGAAGAGGTTATTATTTGTAAAACCCATGATGGGACACATTTGTTCAGCAAGGTAGTGAAGAGACTGATCAGATGAAATCAGTTTGTGTGTGTTCAATGAACAACAAATCTCTCTCTGAAACCAACAAGAACCTTCCTGGGTGGTAACCAGTTACCTTTAAGCACAAGAGCCTGTTGAAAATTCATAAATGTTAAATTCTGTGCACAGTGTAAGAATTGCCTGATACCAGTGAACTTGGAGAAGTGAGAAGTGAGATTGGACTGTGAATCATCACCTACACACGTGCTTAGAGGTAGAAGGGGGTTAAGTTAATAGTAATAAGTTAAAGTTTGATCCTGTTTTTATGTTTAAAGAAAATTAAAGGCAAATTTGTTTAAGTATCCATTTGTCCTAGTGAATTTCTATTGCTGCTGGGTTTTGGGATCCTCTGGACTTGTAACAAAAGGCACTAAACTTAAACTTGAACCTTTGCCATGTTACTTTAACATAACATAACAATTACAGCACAGAAACAGGCCATTAGGCCCTTCTAGTCCGCACCGAACCAAACACCCCTCTCTAGTCCCACCTCCCTGCACAATGCCCATAACCCTCCATCTTCTTCTCATCCATAGACCTGTCCAACCTTTTCTTAAATAATACAATTGACTCCGCCGCCACTATTTCTCCTGGAAGCTCATTCCACACGGCTACCACTCTCTGAGTCAAGAAGTTCCCCCTCATGTTACCTCTAAACCTCTGCCCCTTAATTCTTAACTCATGTCCTCTTGTTTTAATCTTTCCTCCTCTTAACGGAAATAGTCTATCCACATCCACTCTGTCTATCCCTTTCATAATCTTAAATACTTCTATCAAATCCCCTCTCAACCTTCTACGCTCCAAAGAATAA